>NC_053027.1:507360493-507661447 GCF_003073215.2 Triticum urartu | reverse complement strand
GAATTCTCTTTGCAGGAACCTTTTGCTTCATGCATGGCTTGGTGGCAGCAGCAGTGCTATATTCCTTCTTAACCACTTTCTTCTTGGAAGTGGCCTCATCCTCAACTGCCACATAGTCTTCATCCTCAGACTCTGAAGTTTTCTTCTTCCTTGTTCTGGTGGCAGCTTTGGGCAAGTTGCTGGGAGTGCTCCTGCTACCATCATCTGAACTGCTAGAGGGACTAGCGCCCTCACTCAGGTGAACCTGCTCCTCTGACCTGTTCTGGCTGTCACTCTGATTAGACATATTGCAAACACTGACAGCAGACCCTGTGAATAGATATAGATGAGATAGAGTGGATGAGCATCACAAAATGCAGAGGTGTTGCAAAAGAATGAGTCAAAAACTTAGTTTTAGTTTTCCACAGAAAGCATTTCGGATCAACTGATTTGTAAACTCAGTGATACCGAAGCAGCTGTTGGAACCTAAACTAGTGAACTCGGTCAGACCGAGTCACAGTTCGGTGGCACCGAGACTACTAGGGTTTCACAAAGTCCTGAACTCGGTCACACCGATTTGCAATTCTCGGTCAGACCGAAAAATACATGTGCAATCGCCTGAGCCGAATCGGTGGTACCAAGTTCCACAACTCGGATGGTCCGAGATGGTTTCAGCGGAAACCTAACCCTAAATTTTCAATTAAACTCTAATCTACGGAGTGTTTTGACTAGATAGAAGCGTTTCAATCGTGGTAAGAATCATAATGAACACAATGTGCTAGGAATCGGACGGGGATAGCACTGTGATCGAGTCCATACCCTAGTTCGGCGATGAACTCGCTACGGCGGCAACGGCGGGGAAGAATTCCGTTGACGGCCGCGAAGACCAGCGACAGGAGGCGGCTGGCGACGAGGAAGACGATCCGGAGACCCTGGAGGCAGAGCGAGCTATGCGCGGGCGAAGGGGTTTCGGAGAAATTTCCAAAATTTTGCCCATGAGTATATATAGCCCAACTCTGTCGCTGTGACCGAGTGGAACAACTCGGTGGCACCGAGGTTCATAACTGCAAGCATTTATTGAAACTCGGTGTGACCGAAAGGTTCAAATCGGTTGCACCGAGATTCAAAACCTAGATCGACTTAGTGATCTCGGTATGACCGAAATGGATGAATCGGTCAGACCGAAACGCACAAAGAAGTTTTGGAAGTTTAAGACTATGACGAATCGGGGACTCCGAGTGCTCCTCACACAGAGTGGTTCGAATCTGACTTGATCAAATTTTTTGATGTAGCATGAATAGAGTTTGAGACGAGAAAAGCATAGATAGCTAGAGAGGGTTCTTAGGCATTCTTGTCCATCCACTTGGCAAAATAAAAGAAAACCAATCAATCAAAACAACAAGTGGATGTCCTCGAATGAGTAAAATATGCAATCAACATGCTCACACAATAAAATGGCAATTGAAATATGTGGCAAAGCATGCACAACCAATTCTAGCATCTATCAAACAATTGGCGATGACTAGGTCATCTATATATGAGTATATTGACTTAGGAGTCAAATGAGAACATTTGATCATAGGTCATACTCATCGTTTAAGCAGAAGCGGGGTTACCACTTTTACATAAAGCATTTGTTGTGTTCACACCATTAGAGTTGCTTTAGCTCAATTCTTAGAGTAAAGCTCCCCCTAGATGTGAGATCCCCCCTAAGAGGGATGAACTAACCTTGGGTTTTGTCGATGATGACTTCATGTAGATGTTGAAGATGTGGATGCTCAATGTTGATGTAGATCATTTGATGCATCCATTGGAGTGAGTTGCACTTTCAATACCTACACGGGTTAGTCCCACAAGGAACAAACAAGGATATCCATAGACATAAAGTGATGCACACACAAGATGATGTCTATGAAAGCTTTTAGGTTACCTTGTCCCTTGTCTTACCAACAAGAGGGTTTGTGACTCCTTGAACTAGTGCAAGATGTGGAAGTTGATTGCACTTGTTCTTGCCAAGATGATAAGAGTGAAGTATGTTGGCGGAGTCACCCTCAAGAATTCTCTAGTTCTTCTTCTTCGGGATCCACACCATCTTGATGGGAATCCTCGGTGTTTTAGTTGTACTTGATGAAGTGGAACTTGAAGTAGTCTGGGGAACCCACTTGACCAAGGCCTTAGGAGCTTCTTTAAATGCATCAATTTCCTCTTGAAGCTTGTCCTTGCCTTTTTGCTTGTGGTCTTGTGGTGGAAGATCATCTTGAGCTTGTGTCCCTTTGAGAGAAGTAGGATCATACTTCTCTTGCTGAGGAACAAACTTCGTCTTGGGGTATTGATCTTCTTCCCACTCAACTCCATTGGCATTGAACTTTCGTTCAAAACCAACACTTTGATTCTTCCGGTGCCTTCCTTGCTTGCGTACAATTTCCTCGAATTGCTTACTTCCGGCAAGGCTCTTGTAAACACCTTTCTCTATAATTCCCTTCAATAAGCTATTTTCTTGCTCAAGTGTAACTTGGCTAGGAGAATAATTAGTGGAATCAGGAGAACTACTGGAAGCAAAAATATTGGATTTAGCATGATTATTGTTACTACTAGAGGAAGAATCTTTCTTGTTCTTGTTACTAGACTTGACTTGAGGCATGTAAGTGGATAAGAGTAAATGCTTAGCAATGTAAGAAGAACTTTTCTTACGAAGATCATCATTGATTACTTTTAAGAACTCATGCTCTTGCTCAAGGTTGAGCTTTTCAAAGCGCAATTTCTCATGAGTCCTTAAAAGTTATCGATGATCTCATAAGATAGTTTCATGAGCTAACTTAAGAGTCTTTAGTTATTTAGTTCGAGACTCAATCTTCTCCTTATCATTGTCATTCGTTTTATCTTGATTAGCATGATTAATTGACGTTTCATCATAGTATTCATCACTAGAGTTGTCAACAAGTAAATCATCATCACCTAACAAGTCATCTTCATCACTATTGAAATCAACATACTCGGGATGTGATACCTTTGGGCCTTTAGCCATGAAGCATGTTCCAACTCCTTCATTTGGTGAGTCAAATATGTCATAGGAGTTGGTTGTCACAAGTGCTAGACCGGCAACACCTTCATCTTGAGTATATTTGGAGTCGGAGTGATAGCTTCTCTCGGAGTGGTTGTCGGAGTCGGAGCCGGATACCCATTCACCAACATGAGCTTGATGTCTTCGTTTTGTGTAGCTCCTTGATGACTTGTCCTTTCTTTCCGAATCCTTGCTTCTCCGTGAGGGTCTTCGTTCATAATGATCATCTCTACTCCTTCTTTCTCTAGATGGTGATTCTTCTCTTCTACTTCTTCTCTTGGGAGAATCTTCTCTTCTCTTGTAGGGGGGAATACACTCATTGGAATAGTGTCCGGGCCTTCCACAATTGTAGCAATTTCGCTCTCGACTAGAAGATCTTTTGTCATTGTAGGACCTTGACTTGGAGCTTCTCTCTTTGCTTCTACTCTTGTAGAACTTGTTGAAGTTCTTCACCATTAAGCTCAGTTCTTCATTGAAGGTTTGTTTCTCACTTGATGATGTGGGGGCTTCACATGAGGCTTTGGAAGCACCACTTGATTTGTTTTGAAGTTCCTCTTTATCCTTGAGTGACATCTCATGAGCAACAATTCTTCCGATGACTTCCGTTGGCTTGAGATCTTTGTAATTGGGCATCATTTGGATCAATGTGCACACGGTATCATATTTTCCATCCAAGGCTCTTAGGATCTTCTTGATGATGAATCTATCGGTCATCTCTTCACTCCCTAAGCCGGCAATCTCATTTGTGATAAGAGCAAGCCTAGAGTACATTTCAGCGACACCTTCACCATCCTTCATTTTGAACTTGTCAAGTTGACTTTGAAGCACATCCAATTTGGATTCCTTGATGGAGTCGGTACCTTCGTGCATATCAATCAAAGTATCCCAAATTTCCTTTGCATTCTCAAGACGGCTGATTTTGTTGAATTCTTCGAGGCACAATCCGTTGAAGAGGATATCACAAGCTTGAGCGTTGTATTGCAGCATTTTCAACTCTTCCGCGGTAGCTTCTTGGTTCGGTTCTTTCCCATCAAAGAATTCACCTTGCAAGCCAATACACACAATAGCCAAAACGGCGGGGTTATGTCCAAGAATATGCATTTTCATCTTATGCTTCCAACTAGCAAAATTAGTGCCATCAAAGTAAGGACCTCTACGGTGATAATTTCCCTCGCTACACGCCATACTCTCCTAGGTTGTGAAACCAAGGCTATGATCACCAAAAGCTATGGAAATCAAAGCAAATGGAGACCAAAGCTCTGATACCACTTGCAGGATCGAAAGTATGTCTAGAGGGGGGTGGTGATTAGACTACTTGACCAAATAAAAATCTAGCCTTTTCCAAATTTTAGTTATTGGCAGATTTTAGCTATCTTAGTACAAGTCAAGCAATCTCCACACAATTCAAGCAAGCATGCAAAAGAGTATATGAGCAGCGGAAAGTAAAGCATGCAACTTGCAAGAATGTAAAGGGAAGGGTTTGGAGGATTCAAACGCAATTGGAGACACAGATGTTTTTGTCCTGGTTCCGATAGGTGGTGCTATCGTACATCCACGTTGATGGAGACTTCAACCCACAGAGGGTAACGGTTGTGCGAGTTCACGGAGGGCTCCACACACGAAGGGTCCACGAAGAAGCAACCTTGTCTATTCCATCACGGCCGTCGCCCACAAAGGACTTGCCTCACTAGCGGTGGATCTTCACGAAGTAGGCGACCTCCTTGCCCTTACAAAATCCTTGGTTCAACTCCACAATCTTGTCGGAGGCTCCCAAGTGACACCTAGCCAATCTAGGAGACACCACTCTCCAAGAAGTAACAAATGGTGTGTTGATGATGAACTCCTTGCTCTTGTGCTTCAAATGATAGTCTCCCCAACACTCAACTCTCTCTCACAGGATTTGGATTTGGTGGAAAGAAGATTTGAGTGGAAAGCAACTTGGGGAAGGCTAGAGATCAAGATTCATATGGTTGGAGTGGAATATCTTGACCTCAACACAAGTGTAGGTGGTTCTCTCTCAGAAAATATGTATTGGAAGCGTAGGTATGTTCTGATGGCTCTCTCTTTGAATGAAGAGTGGATGGAGGGGTATATATAGCCTCCACACAGAATCTAAGCGTTAGACACAATTTGCCAAACTCGGTGGGACCGAATGGTTAAATTCGGTCAGACCGATTCAGCAAACCTAGTGACCGTTAGGATTTTCGGTGGGACTGAGATGCAACTCGGTAGGACCGATATGGTTAGGGTTAGGGCATAACGTAATCTCGGTGTGACCGATTACACAAACTCGGTGGGACCGATTTTGGTAATAAGCTAACCAGAGAGTTGGTCAGGTAAACTCGATGGGACCGATTCGCTCATCTCGGTGAGACCGAAATGTTACAAAAGGGAAACAGAGAGTTTACATTGCAATCTCGGTGGGACCGATTGCTCATCTCGGTAAGACCGAAATGTTACGAAGGGAAACAGATAGATTACAATCCCATCTCGGTGAGACCGAGATCCCTATCGGTGAAACCGATTTGCCTAGGGTTTGTGGCAGTGGCTATGCCATTTGAAACTCGGTGGCGCCAGATAGAAAGAATCGGTGGGGCCGAGTTTGACTTTTGGTTTAGGTCATATGTGGATGTGGGAAGGTAGTTGAGGATTTTGGAGCATATCACTAAGCACTTTGAGCAAGCAAGCCATTAAGCAACACCTCATCCCTCCTTGATAGTATTGGCTTTTCCTATAGACTCAATGTGATCTTGGATCACTAAAATATAAAATGTAGAGTCTTGAGCTTCAAGCTTGAGCCAAACTTTTTATCCTTGGAATTTTGAGGGATCCACTTTCCTCATCCATGCCATGCCATTCATTGAGCTTTTCCTGAAATATTAATCTTGGAATAATGTTAGCTCAATGAGCTACATGTTGTTAGGAATTACCAAAACCACCCAGGGATAGTTGCACTTTTAGGCGCTGACTGTTTCGGGTGGAAAGCGCGCGCGGGCGAGGAGATGACTTTACTTGGAGAGGATGACAATGGGGACCCACCAGGTCCATAGCCTCACATACGCAAGTGCCTCCTTATATATATGTATGTATGTATGTATGTATGTATGTATGTATGTATAAAACTATACTCCCTCCGTCTAGGTGAATAAGTCGTATTAGAAGGTGCATCACGACTTAGGTGCAAGCAGATTGGTGGAAAAGAAGAATATTTCTCCCTTCTGAACACAACATTTAATCACAACAGTTAAGAGGATGCCTTATTAGCTACCCATGCAGGCCATTGTAATTCATAGCATGCAAAGCGCTTTTATTTCTTGCCTAATAACCGCATGGACGTGCTGCATGCATTGGTCCATACCCGATCAAAAAAAGGGAGGAAAGGGGTTTCCACGGGAGACAACGAGGCAGAGGTGGAAGCACTCGCTGGAGTAATTTATTTTGCTTCCCCCGGGTTTCCTGACATCACGGTCCCACACCATTGTCAACCTATGTAGTAGTCAATAAACGAGAGAATTGCACAAGAAGGGCCGACAGCTGGGACCAAGCAGCTCGAGTAGTATTTGTGTTTTTGAGGTGTGAGCACTACAGAGTTTTTCGATGTTTAGCCCAGATATTGATTTTTCTCCTCTCAACAACAACGAAAACATCGCTGCAGGTATTAACTGGGCGGGCTGTGGCCCGTCTAGCCCAGGCCAGATATCCAGCCGAGATATTAATTTTTTTTCAAGCTGAAAATGGCTAGCCCTGCTATACTTATTTTTAGGAATACCCAGGCAAGGTCAAGTTGTTATTCTCCGCCCCGCTGGGATGCAAATCTTTCCTAGGAGGGATGCATTAGGCTTAACAAGAAAATTGGCTTTAAGAAATAATAAATGGGATGAAATTATAAAAACTGGGCAGTAACTATAAAAAAATGCACCAAACATGTGATTACTTTATAAAATATTATTTTTGGATATTGAAAATTTTAATTTCATTAATTGTTGCGAGCGCAATGTTTCGTTGGATTTTTATGTAATATAAATTTATATTGAAATTGTATTTAATCTGACTAGAAATTTTGGGATAAAAATATTTTAGATCCCATCAAAATCTGGGAAATTTTATTGAATTCTGTTTTGAACGGTTGGTTGAAATGGGCTGTACTTTTAACAAACTGTAAATGGGCTGCAGTAAATTCCATTAGAATTCAAAAATGGGCTGCACATTCTTACAAATCTCAAATGGGCTATAAGTTCTCTGCCACACACTTCTGGCCTTACTAAGTTGACGCGTCCCCTAAAAAAACAGAGTTGACGCGTATGCAAGGCTTTGTCAACTTATAGTCAACACACGGTTCTAGCAGCAGTGGCCGTTGGATGTCCATCCAACGGATGCTGTGCTTCTTCTTCAATCTGGGATATTCTAGCTTCACCCGCCCAAAAAATGATTCCTCCCCCTGACATCTGGGGCGCACCCTTTCGGAAGCTGACCTGTGGGCCTACTAAGTTGACGTACCAAGGGCTTTGTCAACTTAGTCAACATAAACGATTCTAGCTGCAGTGACCGTACGATGTCCATCCAACGGCCGTAGTGCTTCTTCAACCTCTGGTCTTCTTGCTCCAGCCGCCCAAAGCAGCGTCGGTCGTGCCGCATGCTCCCGCCTCCCGTGGCCGGTTGTGCTGCCGCAACCTACTATTCCCACCGCTGGCCTGGCCCTGCGGCGACGGCAGCCTCACACCGCAGCCGAAGCAGTGAACCCTCGTAGTCCTCTCTATGCGGGCTTCCACTGTCGCGTCGTCCCCTTCCTAGGCCTCGCCGTCGTCCACCACCGTGGTGCTCTCCGCGCGGCGTGGTCAATGTGGTCAAGGAACGACTTCCATCGGAAGAGTACTGTACGTGGAGAGGCTGACAGCTGGGTCCATGGCCATAGCCCAGTTTTTTTGTGAGTTGCCAAGTAGGTCGCTTTGTCAGGCCTGTTGGGCTGCAAATCTTTCAAGACGAGGAGAGCTTTCATTCAGCTGGCCGAGAAAATGGCCCATCAGTAATGAGAAATGGGTTGTACATTTTTAAAACACATCAAACCGGCAATTAGTTTCAAATTTTTTTTATTTCAAGATTTTAAATTACATTAATTTTTATGCGTGGAGAATTTGTTGGATTTTATATTGATATACATTTATTTTTAAAATCAGTTTGAATGTGAGTCGAAATTTCGGGATTAAAAACAGTTCGGATCACACCGAAATATGCAAAATTTCGTATAATTTTTTAACCGTTGCCACAATATGGGCTGTAATGCTAACAAAAAGAATATGGGATCCCAAAAAACCTTAAGAATTAGCAAATGGGTTGTAAATTATTAGAAATAATGGCAGATGAGCTGTATGCTGTTTTCCACGGATTTGAGGCTTTCCTAAAAAAAGGTTGACGCACAAGCATAGACTGTTGGATGTCCATCCAACGGCCGCCGTGCTTCTTCAATCTCTGCTCTTCCTGCTCCAGCTGCTCAAACAAGCGCCGGCGGGACTGCCTGCTCCCTCCTCCTCGCGGCCAGCTATGCTGCCGCGCAGGCCTCACCGCCCGACCGTACTCCCATCGCTGGCCTAGCCATCCCTCTACTCACCCACACCTGGTATTATTCTCCGGCGACGGCAGACGAACCAGTAAACCCTCGTACAGTCGTACTCCCCTCCGCGTGGGAAACAACTGCCGAGTCTTCCCTGCCTTTGCGTCGTCCCCTTCCTAGGCCTTGCCGTCGTCCACCACCCTGGTGCTCTCGGCGCGGTGTGGTCAATGTGGTCAAGGAACGACTTCCATCGGACGTGGACTATACGTGGAGAGGCTGACAGCTGGGTCCACGGCCACAGCAAGGAAGTGCCTCCTTATTACGCGGAAAATAATGATTCCTCCACCTGACAGCTGGGACCCATCGGACGGGCCACTGTATTTCGCGAAAAAAACGTTTCCCCCTGACTGTTGCGACCCACCAGCTACATCTTCGCATGCAAGGAAGTGCGTCCGGGAAAAAAAACCGATTCGCCCCCTGACTGCTAGGACCCACCAGCTACATCTTCGCAGGCAAGGAAGTGCTTGACAGTCGGGACCCACCTGGTCGAACCGTACGTAGCGTTGTCATTCTAGTCGCGAATGTGTACGTACATACTGGTCGATGTAGAGGTGCGCACGTGTCGTAGTAGAGGCGCGCACGTAGCATGTACACGTACGTACAGCGGCCAGGGTGCAACAAAGAAAATACGGCCACGTATGTGTACACACGGGCGGGGTCTCGAACGCCTACTCGCGCATACGTACGGCCAGGGCTCGTGTACATGGCTGGGTTGGAACGGAGAAACAACATCGTCGTCGTGTTCGTGGGGAGGCAATGGAATGCGTCGTGTTCATGGGGAGGCAACGGAATGCGTCGTGTTCATGAGGAGGCAACGGAATGCGTGGGAGCCAACCGACTGGGTCGGAACGGAATGCGTGGTCGTGTTCATCGAGAGGGCTTGAATGGAACGGGCGATGGAAACGAGGCCTGCCGTACCGCAAAACGGAGGAAACGGCCTTGTGTTCGACCGGCCACGTTCGAAACGGGATCCTGTTCATCGGGAGGGGACTGGCGTACCGCAAAACGGAGGAAACCGACCACCTACGGTCGAAACGGGGGTCCTGTTGATCGGGAGGGGTGTGGCGTACCGCAAAACGGAGGAAACGGACTTGTGTTGGAGCGCTACGGTCGAAACGGGGTTCATGTTCATCGGGAGGGGTGTGGCGTACCGCAAAACGGGATTCCATAGGATACTGTTCATCTCCATCGTCGACCTCCTCCTGCCTCCACGGGCTCCTGTTCATCCAGCCTCCACCGCGCGCTACTCCACCGGCTACTGTTCAACCACCCCTCCACCGTCTACTGTTCATCTAGCCCTCCACACCACGGGGTCCTGTTCAACCACCCCTCCACGGGCACCCCTCCACCGTCTACTGTTCATCCAGCCCTCCACACCACGGGGTCCTGTTCAACCACCCCTCCACTGTCTACTGTTCATCCAGCCCTCCACACCACGGGGTCCTGTTCATCCACCCCTCCACGGGCACCCCTCCACCGTCTACTGTTTATCCAGCCCTCCACCACACCACGGGGTCCTGTTCATCCAGAGGCAACGCCACCGCTCACTGTTCATCGAACCCCCCCCCCCCCCCCCCCCCCCCCCCGCAACGCTCACTGTTCATCCCATCGATCGGCTTCAGTTAGCAGCAGTAGCAAAGGAATTGCTCGATCGGGTTTAGTTATCAACCATCAATTGATCGCTCGGGTTCGGTAATGCGTAGCCTGCAGTGCAATCACTCAGGTTCAGTTAGAGCCCAACACCTCGCTCGGGTTCAGTTATAGCCAATGCCTCGCACACCCGCGCATACGTGTACGAGAGAAACACGCATCGCTCGGCCCCCGACCTCCCACCGTAACCGGGAACTCCCCAAAATTTTCCTCGCCCTCGCTTCTACCATGGTTTTTTCCGTCATGGATGGCCCAAAGAATGTCATGCAGCTGCGTCTCTGGCCCGCCTAGGACGAAAAGCCCATTTTCTTTCATGATTTATTGTCATAGAAGTAGGAGCCCACCACATCTATGATGATACCGGATTTTGTCACAATTATCGTCATAGAAGTGCCATATGAATGACAGAAAAAAATTTCATTCGGCCCAAAATGTCATGGGTGTGTCTTTTTTTGTAGTGTGGAGCGGAAGGTGGAGGCGAAGGGGGTCGATCTTGACGCCAAGATGAAGGTTCTGGCCGAGGACCACGCAACCATCGCACTTCTGGAGAAGCAGTCTTGCGAGGCCCTGAAGTCACTCTATGAGAAGGGCTTGGAGAAGCCGTTGGCCACCAATGAGGACGGCCCTGCCCAGTTGCTTCCCTACTTGGTCGATGCGCTTGAGGAAGTCGTGCGTGGCATCGGCCCCATGGCAGAGGCAGAGGCTCGCGTCCTTTCTTCAGCCGCGCTGACGCGCGTCTTCAGCCACCTCCATCTTTGCGATCCTGCCGCCCGCCTTGACGAGTTGCTGGAGCCTGTGGACGAGGAGTGTTATGCAGCTGCCGCCGCAGCCGTGAAGGGTCAGGTGGAAGCCCTGCTGGAGAAGTTCGACGCCTTCGCCCCCGCGCCTTTGATCGGTGGTGCAGGTGAATACCACGCCACCAAGGAGGGGGCACCTCTTGCAGGTGCCAGCGGTGTCGAGGGATGACTGGCTTGCGGCTTCTTTCCTGTTGGAACTCCTGCGGCATGTAGCGTGCCTCGTGGAGGCGTTTAAACTTGTGTTCGGTATTCGGGGGACAATATGTCTTGTAATATTTGCTTTGAGATTTTGCGATTTTCTTCCTATTTGCTTTATGTTCTACATCGGAAGAGACCGGCCCTGCGCATACCTCAACCGCCGTTGGGCCGACCAGAGACCAGGACGGACCTAAGGAGTGAGGGGCTACGTGACCAGTTAGGCTCCTGAGTCGCGATGCTCAGGAGTCCCCCTTGATGCGCAAACAACTTGTGGAAAGGAGATGCAATGGTTGGTCTTGCGTTCTACGTCGGCAGGGCCCGACCCCGCGCATACCTCAACCGCCGTTGAGCCGACCGGAGACCAAGACAAACCAAGGAGTGAGGGGCTACGTGGTCAGTTAGGCTCCTGATTCGCGATGCTCAGGAGTCCCCCTTGACGTTCAAACGACCTTCATATCTTAGCTCTGCTTGGGAGGGCGCGCGACAACTAGGTCCGAGGGACCTGGCAGGGTGGCGTACCCTTGGGCGTGACCCGAGCGCAGCCCTCGTGCCCAGCCCCCTCGCGCGGCTTTCCCGAGGGGAGGCGTTGCATTGAGGCCAGACACCGAGCCCGGAGGCTCCCTGAGGTTGATACAGCCGTGAGGCCGCCCTCAGTTGTTTATCACCAGGACGGACCATGGCGCTTCCGCACTTGCACGGGCATAGCGCTCCTCGGCAGTGTCGACTGCCAGCGCGGAGCATGGTGCTTCCACTGGTGCGTGGGAGGGGACTCCCTACTGCGGAGAGCCCCCGGGGCGTGTACATCCCCGCCCTGACACGTGGCTTGCACGGCAGGGCTAGACGAGGTGTGTCTGGGCACTCGTGAACCAGCGCGGGACTCACGAGGCCCTACCTCAAGGCGGGTTGTGCCTGGTCTTGATTCTTGTTCGTTGTCTTGGTCTGGCGAGGTGGCCAGAATACCTGCGCCAAACGAATCTTCTGAGGTTATCGCGTGAGTAAGCCAAGCACCAACGGCCCCAGGAGGTGACATGAACAGGGCCGGCCCGCCAGACAGAGCTCGGCCACTGGATTTATGGACGCTGCAGGGACGGGCCTGAGCACAGACGCCGTGCCTAACCTTCTCATGCAAAGGGTCCTGAAGAAAGACGACCGGCGCGCAGCTCCCGCGATGGGCGACAATCAAGCAGGTGATAGTCATAGATAGATTAAGCATCAAAGACAACCTAGCTTAGGTAAATCCATAAACAATGCGTGCCACTGGGTCCGGCCCGAGCAGCTTGGGGATGATGCAGCCCGAGGGGCACCCCCAGCAAGGTAAGCTAAAGACATAAAAAGGAAGGGATACATGCCACAAGGACGGGCCCACGCGGCCTGGGAATGATGCAGCCCTAGGGGTGTTCCTAGCTAAAAGAACTTGGAAAATGTCACCTGGTTCTATTGTCGAAGGGATGCTGAGGCAGCCGAAGGTACGCGGCGAAGGGGTTGCTCCTCATGAGCCGCCAAGGCCCTGAGCCTCGGGAGGCTCTGGGGGTCCAGGCGGTTCCTTGAGGACCATCGCCATCTCCGCCACGACCACGTGATGCCTGGCCTCCTGACCTGCCATGATGCTCCGTAGGTTGCACTGGAAGGCAGCAGCCACGCTCGGCAGGCCAAATGGCATGCGAACGTAGCTGTGAGGTGGACCTTTGCAGCGTCCAACACGCGAAGGCCAGAAGCGCTCCTGAGATGCGTCTCGGTTGAGCCTTGGGAGACCGGTGTAGACGCGCAGCTCACCACCCTCGCCTGAGTGGGGAGCAACGCCAGGTGGGCGGCGGTCGCCGTGTATTGCTCTTGCTTCCTAAAGCTCCTGAGATACCTTGGTGATGAACTCCTGAGCGCTGCGCGCTCCTTGCCCACTGTCCTCCTGAAGGAGACGTGCCATGAAACACGCATCCAAGTGGTGCCCGAGCGCCTCCCTCGTGATGTTGGAGAGGTCTGAGGCCCTCCAGAAGAGAGCCCCGGAGCCGTGCCCGAGGAGGGCACCGGGCGCACCTTCCTATGTGACAGAGGGAGGCGTCCCAGGTGCGGGCGCTGATCCTGACGAGGTGCCACTTGTTGCACTGCCCTCCTGAGGTCCGGCACGGAGCTGCTACTTCTTCTTCTTGGGGACGACCTCCGGAGGGTACCGAGCTGCATTGTTGCCGGGTTCTTCGATTGACGCTGCTTGGAAGGCGCGCTCGAGGGAGCACACCGCATCTCTTTCTTCGCAAGGGACTGTGATGATCCCGCCGCTTCCTGGCATCTTGAGGACGTTGTAGCCATGGTGCGTCACTGCCATGAACTTGGCCAGGGCCGGATACCAGAGGATGGCATTGTATGGTAGACGGATGTGGGCGATGTCGAA
Source organism: Triticum urartu (assembly GCF_003073215.2). Lineage (NCBI taxonomy): Eukaryota > Viridiplantae > Streptophyta > Magnoliopsida > Poales > Poaceae > Triticum > Triticum urartu. The sequence continues at coordinate 507,647,771 of NC_053027.1, read as the reverse complement.
GTCGATGTGCTCGATGCGGTAGTTGTTGCGCTGTCCGAAGGTGACTGGGAGGCGGACCTGCCTGATCGGGGTGGTGGAGCCGTCGATCACTCCGAGAAAGGCTTGGTGGGCTGAAGCTGATCATACGACACTTGGAGGCTGTCGAACGTCTCGATAGACAGGACGTTGATCCCTGCGCCGCCGTCGATGAGGGTCTTGGTGACTTGCACGTTGCTGATGACGGGTGAACAAAGCATCGGGAGGATGCTGGCGGTAGCCGCGCACTTGAGCTGGTCTGTCGAGCTGAACGTGATGGCGCATTGGGACCATCTGAGCGGGCGCGTGGCCTCGAGCTTGGGGAGGACTGCATTCACTTCGTGAGAAAACTGCTTGAAGATACGTTGTGAGGCTGGGGCTTGAGCTCTGCCCAAGATGCAGGCGATAGCGCGCGGCTCCAGGAAGCCCCCAGCCCCCTCGTCTTGGTGGTGGTCGTCGTTCCTTCTTGGTGGCGGCAGTGGAGGAAGCCCAGCATTGCCCTGAGGACGATCGTCACGAGGCTGATCCCTCCAGGCACCTTCGCGAGGCTAGTCCTGCCAGTTGTCCTCACAAGGCTGGTCGCGCCACTCTTGACGCGGGCCATGGTCATCCCAGCGTCCGCCACCACGTTCTCCTCCTCCGCCGTAGCCCCGGTCGTTGTTCTCGGGGCATTGACAGAAGCATCCTTCTCGGATGGCTTTCAGCTCTTAACAGTCGCTGGTGTTGTGGCTATGAAGGTTATGGGAGGCGTACAATGGTCAGCTGCTCTTGGACGACTCGGGCTGGTCCCTGCCACGCTTCGTGTCCGGCTCCGCTGCGAGCACGACTACTCCCTTGCGCTTCATGTCTTTGGCCTTGGCTTGCTTCTCCTCTGGGTCCGCAGCGGGGAGCTCGAGGACGGAGATGCGCCCCTCCTCAGCTCTTGCGCACTTGGTCACCAGGTTGAATAGCTCCAGAGACATGCACAACTCCTCATGGATGGTGAGCTCCTCCTTCATCTTGACGTCGCGGACGCCATCGGAGAACGCAGAGATGATGGCCTCGTCCGTCACCTTGGGGATCTTGAGGCGAACGTTATTGAAGCGGTGGATGTACTTCTGGAGGGTCTCTCCTGGTTGTTGCTTGACGCGGCGTAGGTCACCCGTAGCCGGTGGACGGTCGCGAGTGCCCTGGAAGTTGGCGACGAAACGGTCGTGCATCTCGTCCCAGGAGGAGATCGAGCCTGGAGGTAGATTCAGGAGCCAGGAGCGGGCACCATCCTTGAGAGCCATGGGGAACCAATTTTCCATGACTTTCTCGTCGTCGTTGGCCGCCTCGATGCTCAGCTCGTAGAGCTGCAGGAACTCCGCAGGGTCGGGGGTGCCGTCTTAGCGAGGAGGCATATCAGGCTTGAACTTTCCTGGCCAGGCGACGCTACGCAGCTCTGGGGTGCAGGCGCGGCAGCATACCGTGGTCACCGGGACTCTGCGCTGGTGGAGAACTTGTCCTTGATGCGGTCCATGCACCGCCGTCATAGGCGGCACGCGGACTTTCCGTGGTGGCACAGGGAGCACGGGGGCGTTTTCTCGCGGTCGAGGGACTTCTTGGCAGCTTCTTTCTTCTTGCGCGGGCGCCGGACGTGGCAGGTCGCGCCGTGGGGCCGCGCACCTGGGCGCCAAGACTCCGTCTTGGGGCAGAGTGTAACACCCGCAGTGTCATGCTACAGTGACCTCACCCTAATGGTGCCATGTCATCATGTTTAACAAAGCCAAATTGCCACTTGATAAAAATCAAAGCCATTTTCAAATTTAAAATAAAGCCAAAAAAATATTTCCTCAAACTGAAAAACTAAAATGTTCGCGATGTTGCAAGTATTCACTAAGTAATTGTCGTGTAGAAACCAGCATCTTTTGAATTTTTAAAATGCCCTTAACCTATTTAAAATAGGGCTAGCAACATTAAATATACACACATAAATTCAAAACTTTGAATAGCTCCTTTTGGCCCCAAACTTTTTGTGCCAGCCTAGAACATAGCCAAATATTTTTGTGGTAAATATCACATCTAACAAAAATTAAATGGTGACCAAATTAATTGCAAAGCAATGGCTTTTTAAATTACAGATAGATTAAAGAGAAAAGCACACACTGTGCACCTAAAGTCTAGTGCTGCAGTGTGAAGCCCAACACTTAACCGTATCAGGACCAGCCCACCTGGCCGACCTTTTCCCCTACCTTTGGACAGAGGCAGAGGCCATGGCACCGCGCGCACGCATGCCGTCCAGGCCATAGATGACCACCTGTCGACCATCCACCGGTGCCCCGATATGGATAAGCACAGCCCTGACCCCCCTTGACAAACCCTAGCCCTCATTTTCCCCTCGTTCACTCACTCTTGGCAAAATAGTCATCGCACGAACGGTGCTTGCCATGGTTGCTGTCATCGTCGCGCCCACTAGCCTCCCCGGCGTCCGGGAGGATGCCCAGGAGCTTCCTCGTCGTCCACTACTTCGCCTACGTGCCTTGAATTGAGTCAGACCGCGCCGTACACTCGACATCGCTGGTCTTCTTCGCCACGGCCGTTGCATCTCGTCATCGGGCTCGACATATCCGGCCACCCCCGCACTCCCTAATCTCGTCCATGAGCACCACGGTGAGCTTCTCCACCGATTCCCCTCTTCCCCAACCTCGATCTGTTGCCACGTCGTCGCCTTGAGTTTGCCATGTTCGCCCTGAAGCTTTGTGTCTGTGCGCGTGCTCGCCTGCTTGCTCCTGCTCGTGGCCGTGCTCCCGTGCATGCACTACCTCACCTAGCCGCGACCCACGCCGTACGCGCTGTGCGTGCGCCTGCTACTGCCTCCAACGATGTTGCATTGCTGATGCATGTTGTTGTGGCTCCTGCTCCTAATTGTCGTTGTTGTGCTGTTGTTGCCTTGTCACGCTACTCTGCTTGCTACCTTCACTGCTGTCCCGGCTCTTTGCTGCTGCGCTGCGCTGCCGTGGCTGCCGCTACACTTGCCGCTGCTGTTGCTTGCTGCTAACAACGTTTTCTGCTGCCGCTGATGCCCCGTGTTCCCAGCCTTGCATCGGCCATGGTCGTACAAGACCAAGGCATGGCTTTATCTCTAGCCAGTGGCTCGGCCAACCTATTAGTTAGGCTTAATTAAAGGTTATTTAGGATTAATTAGATTTAGGTTAAGTAGTTGTCTGTGGAATGTGGGACCCTCCCCCAATGGCTAAATTAGTTAGGTGTTTTGTTAACACATGTGGCAATGACATGTGGGCCAAACACATCTCATTGACTAGTCAAATTGACTGGGTTAACCTAAACCATGGCCCCACATGTAATACAAGCTGACTAGCACAACCCCATGCGACAAAAGTTTTTCTATTTAATTTTTCGAATTAAATCATTCCAATAATTCTAAGAAACTTTGAAAATCAATATAAAATAATCTGTAGCTCGGATGAAAATACTTTGTACATGAAAGTTGCTCAGAACGACGAGACGAATCCGGATACGCAGCTCGTTCATCCGCCACGCATCCCTAGCACAGCGAACACGCAACTTTCCCCCTTTGTTTCATCTGTCCGAAAAGGCGGAACACCGGGGATATTTTTTCCCTGATGTTTCTCCCCTTCACCAGTATCGCCTAGTACTGCGTTAGGTCACCCCTGGCACCGCGTTTTGCCTTGTTTTATTTTTGTGATGCTTTGTTTGCCCTGTATTTACTGATTCTCCCCCTCTCTTCGGTAGACCTCGTGACGATGCTGATGCCCCTGTGATCGACTACGTCACCGACGACCCCTCCTTGTTTGAGCAACCAGGCAAGCAAACCCCCCTTGAGCATTCCGACATCGCCCATTTCTTTCCCTCTCATGCTTGCATTAGAACTGCTACTGCTTTCTGTATGATCCTACTATGATGCATACCTTGTTTTTGTTACCTGCTTTCATACCTTACGTGCTTATTCTAAACTACTTAGTATAGGTTGGTTAGTGATCCATCAGTGACCCCCCACATTGTCCTAGTTGCCTCGCTTTATGTTCGATGACTCGATCAGCGTGATTGACGTCCAGGCCCCGACACCGCACATCACCCCCCTAGTTGTACAACTCTGCAGAGTTACCATCGAGTGCCGAGGGTGGAACCCCTTACATCACTCCTGATGAGATCTCTGTAGTGTAGCTATACGGTTGAGGTCATCGAGGGTGATTTCCTCCTTAACCACTTCCGTTACCGCTCTGTCGTGCAACCCCTCAAGTGTGAACCTTGAGGGTGAATCCTCTTACGTTCACCTTGATGATAACAACGAGAGGAATTCACCGGGGGTGATTCCTCGGGTTTTCCCCTTGGTTTTAGACACCCATTTACTATGGTTACTATGACTTTGCCCTGAGCCATGTTACTAAAGACGGGTCGACCCTGAGGGGTACCCGTGCGAGCTTAATAGCGAGTGATGTGGAGTTGGGTTGACCTGGAGGGTGCCCGCGAGATACTTATGAGGCGTGGCCGGGCATTCTTAGCCCTTGCCGCAAGTACTCGAGACGGGGCGACGGGGTCACATCGATCATGAGTCTCTACTCGTTACCGCGCGTTCCTAATCCACTACGATTTGGATATTTGATCCGAGGGGCCTCTGGCCTGATAGCACTAACCATCACGTGGGCATAGTATGGGCGTTCTGCGTCGTATGCATCAGCCGAAACTTAATAGACGTCAGCGACTGAGCGGCGCGCGCCGGGTTGGACTTGTAAGCACCTACCTTGTTGAAGGAGGTAGCTAGGTCTGCTCACTGGCCGCGTACGCAACGTGCAGGAGTTCCCGGGGAGATGGCCCATGACCCCTGGGGGCATAGGTTTAGTCCGGCTTGCTGACCTCTCTATTAAGCCTAGGTCGGGTTGCAGCGTATTGTTTGGCCGAAGCCGGGCATGATACAGGAAAGTGTGTCCCGCCGGAGTTAATCGAGCGTGGTGGGTAAGTTGGTGCACCCCTGCAGGGAACAAAACATCTATCGATAGCCTGTCCTACGGTAACGGACACTTGGAGTTGTATCCCGATCGATACAACTAGAACTGGATACTTGTGATGAGAAATGGATTGTGATGAGACTTGTATATGAGATGATAACTGGATAGTATGGCTCTGGGATTGCTTTATCGCAGGGATTCGAGAAAGGATCTCTGGTCGAGGTTGATAACATTACTGCTACTTTACTTTATGCTACTCTACCCCCTCATGTTGCTGCAAGATGGTGGTTTCCAGAAGATGCTAGTATTTGATAGGCTAGGCTTTCCCCTTCCCTTCTGGCATTCTGAAGTTTAGTCCACAGATACAACTCATTTCCTTTGATACAGATGCATACTTAGTTTAGATCTGATGTAAGTCTTGCGAGTTCTTTGGATGAGTACTCACGGCTGCTTTGCTACCTCTTTTTCTCCGATACCCGATTATTGCGACAAGATGACGGACCCCAGGAGCCAGACGACACCACTGATGACTACTACTACCTCGAGGATGCCTACTAATACGTGACGGCCGTTGACAACCTCGAGTAGTTAGGAGGCTCCCAGGCAGGAGGCCTTGCCTTTTCGATCGATGTTGCTTTTGTGCAAGCCTTCTTAAAGCAAACTTGTCTAACTGATGTATGTACTCATATTGTTGCTTCCGCTGACCCTTGAGTATTCGAGCTTATGTATTCAAGCCCTCGAGGCCCCTGGCTTGTAATATAAAGCTTGTATTATTTTAATTTGTGTCTAGAGTTGTGTTGTCATATGTTCCCGTGAGTCCTTGATCTTGATCGTACACATTTGCGTGTATGATTAGTGTACGGTCAAATCGGGGGCGTCACAAGTTGGTATCAGAGCCGACTGCCTGTAGGTAGCCCCCTTTCCAATTCCTTGGCCGAAGTTGAGTCTAGTCACTACAAAACTTTTACTAACATGGCTGTGTGGCTTACGGGCCCACATCGCCATATGGGTGATATTAGGACCTTTTATTTCTCGTCTATACTCTGGGACTCTGATCTCTCTTCTATTCAGGTTAAACATTTTGCTAACTCCGACATTAGGTTCTCGTACCCACTTCCTCCCGGAGAGCCCCGACGTTATCGATGACCGCCTGCTTCGCCAGAAGATTCTGCGGATACTCCTCGATGTTTCTCGAGACTCTGTGCCCACTGCCTTACAGTTCCTAACCACTGGTAATCCTCGTGAATAACCTCCTTGCTGCTTGGACCTTCATCCCCAGTTGCTCATGTTGTTACAAGATAACCCTAGGACTCTCCGTTGTTTCGAGAATCCTTGTGCCTTCTACTTTGCAGCTTCTTTTTGCACTAAGGATAATTCACTTAACCGGGGTCCGCTCATCCCCAGTTGTTCATATGCTTTTCAAAATACTTGTAAATACTATCCAATCTTCCGAGAATCCTCTTCAAACTATTGCTCTGTAAATACTTGTCTGCTTGCATTATGGATGATTTCCATATGTGTAGCAATATCCATTAGTATCCTTTGACACCATCATTTTGATCCTATCAATTCAACATGTGTGTGAAAGCACGCAATCATCAGTTGATCTTCTAAATTATCTTTCTGGCTCAGACGTCATTTTGAACATGAGCTGGTTTTCGACCAATCTATTTGTCATCGATTGTGCCCCTAGGTCTATTCTACTGATCCATCCTTGATCAGAGCGTCTGCTTCTGATCTCCCGAATTGGAAATCATAATTCCTTTGCATTTAATCTTTGGAATTATCAGATATTTCCAAAATCTGATGCCTCTGCATTATTTCTTCTTCTGATTTAATATCGATACTCACATCAACTCCGTTGTGGATCGCCGGATCCATTATTGGATTATCGTCCGACAATGTCCTTCATATTCAAAGAACCTCGTGAAGTTCTTTCCCAAATACATAATGCCTTTGGTAATTGTATCCTCTCCTTTTGTCAACCATGCTCTGCTTTCGAGCTTGTGTTGTTTACTTCTGAAGTTTGTGGAATAGGTTTCCTAAGATGCCCGTATGGGTTGAACCTATACCTCCCATAATCCATTTGAACCCGAGATTTTTAACGAGTCTTACTCTTCTGGTGTTTTGCCAGATAACATTTCAACACTACAACTTCATTGAATGCGAGAAGTGAATGAAAGGTTATGCATTGGAGAAGTGGGAGTTGACCTTGAACTTTGTGTTCATGCCCATGGACCTAATGTAGAACTTATCATGGAAGCTGCTCATAAAAATAATTACCCCCTTGTTATAAGTTCATCTTGTATCGGTGGTTTGATCATTCATAATCGTGGTTCCGACCATAGTTTCTCCCTAATTCCATTTCCCAGACAAGTTAAAGTACTTGTCTTCTTCTGATCATTTTACCTATCCAACCTCTACTTTGATCTACCTTCGAGGATTACCCTCTGGTATCTCAAGAATATCACGGAACAACATACCTTCTTATGAGTTCTTCCTCTACTATTATTTTTCGCCGATCCTCAAGTTTCCACGGGTTCCGGGTTATTAGTCACTCGAGAACACCGATAAGTGAATCGATCCCGCACTCTGATTCTATAACCCTAAGTAATTTTCGTTGCTTACGAGTTTAATAATCCGTCAAGTCATTCCTAGCCTGATCATCTATATCTTTATCATGCTAATTTTGACTGTGCTACCTGGTCCTTATTCCCGGAGCACAACTTTTCGACGATGAGCGAAGCTTACGTCGATCTTCCTCATTTTATCAATTCACCTCGAACAACAAGCTTGATTTTGAGCTTGTGTCGTATCCGTGGTTCCAATAGCCTTTTGCTTCATCCTTCCTGTTGCTTGATGGCATCGCTCCTCGATGGCATCTTCATAGAGCCTCTCGACAAATGCGTCGTGATCAACATCAACAGTTTGACTTCCGTTGAGATGACAATTGAATTCATGGTGAGAAATACCATCCTTGACCTTCAATGATTTGAGTTATCATTGAAAAACCCCTTGTCTTCTTTCCAACACATGTTTGATCATGTCTTGGTTATACCTTGGACTCCTTGCTATTCCTGCAATTGTTCTTTGAGTATTTCTTGTGATCTTCAACTCCAACCCCTACTTGGAACACCATGTTAATGCTACCTCTAAGCATGACTGAGGTATTTCGAATATCAACAAGAACATTGGAAGCACATTGCCGAATGTTTCTTGATCTATTATCCAAACACCGTTGTATGTGTAATCTCACGATTCTTCCCTCACCCCTTTATCTAAATGCTTTTGAACTTGCTGTCTTATCATGGATACCATACTCTGCTTGTGCTTGGGAAGGATGTACCTCTGAAATATGCGTTTAAACACATTTTATTTTCATTGTCTTGTTTAACCTTTCTTTCCATCTATATGATCTAAGCAAAAATAATTCCCTACTTATAAAAATGCCTCAAGGTACAATTCGGTCAGTACGACCCTGTTACTAATGTTGATGACATTCCGGTAACCACCAATGGACGAGAACTTTACCTACTGGTCCGCCTCGTTTCAACGAGCAGGAAAATGGTTCTCTTCGTTCCTCACCCTTGGTACCAATGTTGTTGGCAACATACCTGACAGTCTATCATCTGACATGCCTTGCTATCGACCCCCTTTCTACTTTTAACCCACATGGTGGGCCCATAACCCACAGTTCCACAGGATCAAAACCTGACTCTCCTGTACACCCTATTGCCAAAGTTATTCATTGCGCTTGACTTCATATGTAATTCACGGGCCACCTGCCTAGTGATCTATTCTGGTATCAGACACAATACTTATTCCCATTGCTCTGAACCCCTTTCACACTTCGTTTCAGGCACCGAAGGATTGCCTATGCTCTTGAAACTTCTATTTTGCACCTTCATACTTTGCTCTGGATAATTCCTGAAGTTTCAATTCGAGAGTTACTTTCCGCCACCTTACCCAATAATATCTACCAGAGAGTCAACCTTGCAGAGGTCTGTTCTCCCGGAATACCCCCCTTAATCTTTTACAAGTACGATGGAGTTCCCAAAGAAAGGATGCCGACTTCATAATGATGACCCGAAGCAAAAAAATGAAGACATCAACGTAATTGATCGACCTATTCGAGAAGAGCAACCAGGACCGAGAAGAATCGTTAGAAATTTCGTAACCTAGTTTTTCCCCCTTATTTCACGTCTTAAATCTCGGGACGAGATTTCTTGTAGTGGAGGAGATTTGTAACACCCGTAGTGTCATGCTACAGTGACCTCACCCTAATGGTGCCATGTCATCATGTTTAACAAAGCCAAATTGCCACTTGATAAAAATCAAAGCCATTTTCAAATTTAAAATAAAGCCAAATAAAATATTTCTTCAAACTAAAAAACTAAAATGTTCGCGATGTTGCAAGTATTCACTAAGTAATTGTCGTGTAGAAACCAGCATCTTTTGAATTTTTAAAATGCCCTTAGCCTATTTAAAATAGGGCTAGCAGCATTAAATATACACACATAAATTAAATACTTTGAACAGCTCCTTTTGGCCCCAAACTTTTTGTGCCAGCCTAGAACGTAGCCAAATATTTTTGTGGTAAATATCACATCTAACAAAAATCAAATGGTGACCAAATTAATTGCAAAGCAATGGCTTTTTAAATTACAGATAGATTAAAGAGAAAAGCACACACTGTGCACCTAAAGTCTAGTGCTACAGTGTGAAGCCCAACACTTAACTGTATCAGGCCCAGCCCACCTGGCCGGCCTTTTCCCCTACCTCTGGACAGAGGCAGAGGCCATGGCACCGCGCGCACGCACGCCGTCCAGGCCATAGATGACCACCTGCCGACCATCCACCGGTGCCCCGATATGGATAAGCACATCCCTGACCCCCCTCCCCCTTGACAAACCCTAGCCCTCATTTTCCCCTCGTCCGCTCGCTCTTGGCAAAATAGTCATTGCACGAACGGTGCTTGCCATGGTTGCCGTCGTCGTCGCGCCCACTGGCCTCCCCGGTGTCTGGGAGGATGCCCAGGAGCTTCCTCGTCGTCCACTACTTCGCCTGCGTGCCTTGAATTGAGTCGGACTGCACCGTATGCTCGGCATCGCCGGTCTTCTTCGCCACGGCCATCGCATCTTGTCATCGGGCTCGACATATCCGGCCATCCCCCGCACTCCCTAACCTCGTCCATGAGCACCACGGTGAGCTTCTCCGCCGATTCCCCTCTTCCCCAACCTCGATCTATTGCCGCATCGTCGCCTTGAGTTTGCCATGTCCACCCCGAAGCTTTGTGTCCGTGCGCGTGCTCGCCTGCTTGCTCCTTCTCGTGGTCGTGCTCCCGCGCATGCACTACCTCGCCTGGCCGAGACCCACGCCGTACGCGCTGTGCGTGCGCCTGCTACTGCCTCCAATGACGCTGCGTTGCTGATGCATGTTGTTGTGGCTCCTGCTCCTAATTGTCGTTATTGTGCTGTTGTTGCCTTGTCGCGCTACTCTGCTTGCTACCTTCACTGCTGTCCCGGCTCTTTGCTGTTGCGCTGCGCTGCCGTGGCTGTCGCTACCCTTGCCGCTGCTGTTGCTTGCTGCTAGCAATGTTTTCTGCTGCCGCTGATGCCCCGTGTTCCCAGCCTTGCATCGGCCATGGTCGTACAAGACCATGGCATGGCTTTATCTCTAGCCAGTGGCCGGGCCAGCCTATTAGTTAGGCTTAATTAAAGGTTATTTAGGATTAATTAGATTTAGGTTAAGTAGTTGTCTGTGGCATGTGGGACCCTCCCCCAATGGCTAAATTAGTTAGGAGTTTTGTTAACACATGTGGCAATGACATGTGGGCCAAACACATCTCATTGACTAGTCAAATTGACTGGGTTAACCTAAACCATGGCCCCACATGTAATACAAGCTGACTAGCACAACCCCATGCAACAAAACTTTTTCTATTTAATTTTTCGAATTAAATCATTCCAATAATTCTAAGAAACTTTGAAAATCAATATAAAATAATATGTAGGTCGGATGAAAATACTTTGTACATGAAAGTTGCTCAGAACGATGAGACGAATCCGGATACGCAGCCCGTTCGTCCGCCACGCATCCCTAGCAAAGAGAACACGCAACTTTCCCCCTTTGTTTCATCTGTCCAAAAACGCGGAACACCAGGATATTTTTCCCAGATGTTTCTCCCCTTCACCAGTATCGCCTAGTACTGCGTTAGGTCACCCCTGGCACCGCGTTTTGCCTTGTTTTATTTTTGTGATGCTTTGTTTGCCCTGTATTTACTGATTCTCCCCCTCTCTTCGGTAGACCCCGTGACGATGCTGATGCCCCTGTGATCGACTACGTTATCGACGACCCCTCCTTGTTTGAGCAACCAGGCAAGCAAACCCCTCTTGAGCATTCCGATATCGCCCATTGCTTTCCCTCTCATGCTTGTATTAGAACTGCTACTGCTTTCTGTATGATCCTACTCTGATGCATAGCCTGTTTTTGTTACCTGTTTTCATACCTTACGTGCTTATTCTAAACTTCATAGTATAGGTTGGTTAGTGATCCATCAGTGACCCCCCACCTTGTCCCAGTTGCCTCGCTTTATGTTCGATGACTCGATCAACGTGATCGGCGTCCAGGCTCCGACACCGCACATCACCCCCCTAGTTGTACAACTCTGCAGAGTTACCATCGAGTGCCGAGGGTGGAACCTCTTACATCACTCCTCATGAGATCTCTGTAGTGTAGCTATACGGTCGAGGTCATCGAGGGTGATTTCCTCCTTAACCACTTCCGTTACCGCTCTGTCGTGCAACCCCTCAAGTATGAACCTTGAGGGTGAAACCTCTTACGTTCACCTTGATGATAACATCGAGCGGAATTCACCGGGGGTGATTCCTCGGGTTTTCCCCTTGGTGTTAGACACCTAGTTACTATGGTTACTATGACTTTGCACTGAGCCATGTTACTAAAGACGGGGCGACCCTGAGGGGTACCCGCGCGAGCTTAATAGCGAGTGATGTGGAGTCGGGTTGACCTGGAGGGTGCCCGCGAGATACTTATGAGGCGTGGCCGGGCATTCTTAGCCCTTGCAAGTACTCGAGATGGGGTGACGGGGTCACATCGATCGTGAGTCTCTTCTCGTTACCGCGCGTTCCTAATCCACTACGATTTGGATATTTGATCCGAGGGGCCTCTGGCCTGATAGCACTAAACATCACGTGGGCATAGTATGGGCGTTCTGCGTCGTATGCATCAGCCGAAACTTAATAGACGTCGGCGACTGAGCGGCGCGCGCCGGGTTGGACTGGTAAGCACCTACCTTGTTGAAGGAGGTAGCTAGGTCTGCTCACTGGCCGCGTACGCAACGTGCAGGAGTTCCCGGGGAGATGGCCCATGACCCCTGGGGGCATAGGTTTAGTCCGGCGTGCTGACCTCTCTATTAAGCCTAGGTCGGGTTGCGGCGTATTGTTTGGGCGAGGCCGGGCATGATCCAGGAAAGTGTGTCCCGCCGGAGTTAATCGAGCGTGGTGGGTAAGTTGGTGCACCCCTGCAGGGAACAAAACATCTATCGATAGCCTGTCCTACGGTAACGGACACTTGGAGTTGTATCCCGATCGATACAACTAGAACTGGATACTTGTGATGAGAAATGGATTGTGATGAGACTTGTATATGAGATGATAACTGGATAGTATGGCTCTGGGATTGCTTTCTCGTAGGGAGTCGAGAAAGGATCTCTGGCCGAGGTTGATAACATTACTGCTACTTTACTTTATGCTACTCTACCCCCTCATGTTGCTGCAAGATGGTGGTTTCAAGAAGATGCTAGTATTTGATAGGCTAGGCTTTCCCCTTCCCTTCTGGCATTCTGAAGTTTAGTCCACAGATACAACTCATTTCCTTTGATACAGATGCATACTTAGTTTAGATCTGATGTAAGTCTTGCGAGTACTTTGGATGAGTACTCACGGCTGCTTTGCTACCTCTTTTTCTCCCATACCCGATTATTGCGACGAGATGATGGACCCCAAGAGCCAGACGACGCCACTGATGACTACTACTACCTCGAGGATGCCTACTACTACGTGACGGCCGTTGACAACCTGGAGTAGTTAGGAGGCTCCCAGGGAGGAGGCCTTGCCTTTTCGATCGATGTTGCTTTTGTGCTAGCCTTCTTAAAGCAAACTTGTCTAACTCATGTATGTACTCAGATATTGTTGCTTCCGCTGACTCTTGTGTATTCAAGCTTATGTATTCGAGCCCTCAAGGCCCCTGGCTTGTAATATAAAGCTTGTATTATTTTAATTTGTGTCTAGAGTTGTGTTGTGATATCTTCCCGTGAGTCCTTGATCTTGATCGTCCACATTTGCGTGTATGATTAGTGTACGATCAAATCGGGGGCGTCACAAGTTGGTATCAGAGCCGACTGCTTGTAGGTAGCCCCCTTTCCAACTCCTTGGCCGAAGTTGAGTCTAGTCACTACAAAACTTTTACTAACATGGCTGTGTGGCGTACGGGCCCACATCGCCATATTGGTGGTATTAGGATCTTTTATTTCTCGTCTATACTCTGGGACTCTGATCTCTCTTCTATTCAGGTTAAATATTTTACTAACTCCGACATTAGGTTCTCATACCCACTTCCTCCTGGAGAGCCCTGACGTTACCGATGACCGCCTGCTTCGCTAGAAGATTCTGCGGATACTCCTCGATGTTTCTCGAGACTCTGTGCCCACTGCCTTACAGTTCCTGACCACTGGTAATCCTCGTGAATAACCTCCTTGCTGCTTGGACCTTCATCCCCAGTTGCTCATGTTGTTACAAGATACCCCTAGGACTCTCCGTTGTTTCGAGAATCCTTGTGCCTTCTGCTTTGCAGCTTCTTTTTGCACTAAGCATAATTCACTTAACCGGGGTCCGCTCATCCCCAGTTGTTCATATGCTTTTCAAAATACTTGTAAATACTATCCGATCTTCCGAGAATCCTCTTCAAACTATTGCTCTGTAAATACTTGTCTGCTTGCATTATGGATGATTTCCATATTTGTAGAAATATCCATTAGTATCTTTTGACACCATCATTTTGATCCTATCAATTCAACATGTGTGTGAAAGCACGCAATCATCAGTTGATCTTCTAAATTATCTTTCCGGCTCAGACGTCATTTTGAACATGAGCTGGTTCTCGACTAATCTATTTGTCATTGATTGTGCCCCTAGGTATATTCTACTTATCCATCCTTGATCAGAGCGTCTGCTTCTGATCCCCCGAATTGGAAATCATAATTCCTTTGCATTTAATCTTTGGAATTATCAGATATTTCCAAAATCCGATGCCTCTGCATTATTTCTTCTTCTGATTTAATATCGATACTCACATCAGCTCCGTTGTGGATCACCAGATCCATTATTGGATTATCATCCGACAGTGTCCTTCATATTCAAAGAACCTCGTGAAGTTCATTCCCAAATACATAATGCCTTTGGTAATTGTATCCTCTCCTTTTGTCAACCATGCTCTGCTTTCGAGCTTGTGTTGTTTACTTCTGAAGTTTGTGGAATAGGTTCCTAAGATGCCCCTATGGGTTGAACCTATGCCTCCCATAATCCATTTGAACCCGAGAGTTTTAACGAGTGTTACTCTTCTAGTGTTTTGCCAGATAACATTTCAACACTACAACTTCATTGAACGCGAGAAGTGAATGAAAGGTTATGCATTGGAGAAGTGGTAGTCGACCTTGAACTTTGTGTTCATGCCCATGGACCTAATGTAGAACTTATCATGGAAGCTGCTCGTAAAAATAATTACCCCCTTGTTATAAGTTCATCTTGTATCGGTGGTTTGATCATTCATAATCGTGGTTCCGACCCTAGTTTCTCCCTAATTCCATTTCCCGGACAAGTTAAAGTACTTGTCTTCTTTTGATCATTTCACCTATCCAACCTCTACTTTGATCTACCTTCAAGGATTACCCTCTGGTATCTCAAGAATATCACGGAACTACATAACTTCTTACGAGTTCTTCCTCTACTATTATTTTTTGCCGATCCTCAATTTTCCACGGGTTCCGAGTTATTAGTCACTCGAGAACACCGATAAGTGAATCGATCCCGCACTCTGATTCTATAACCCTAAGTAATTTTCGTTGCTTACGAGTTTAATAATCCCTCAAGTCATTCCTAGCCTGATCAGCTATATCTTTATCATGCTAATTTTGACTGTGCTACCTGGTCCTTATTCCCGGAGCACAACTTTTCGACGATGAGCGAAGCTTACGTCGATCTTCCTCATTTTATCAATTCACCTCGAACAACAAGCTTGATTTCGAGCTTGTGTCGTATCCATGGTTCCAATAGCTTTTCGCTTCATCCTTCCTGTTGCTTGATGGCATCGCTCCTTGATGGCATCTTCATAGAGCCTCTCGACAAATGCGTCATGATCAGCATCAACATTTTGACTTCTGTTGAGATGACAATTGAATTCATGGTGAGAAATACCATCCTTGACCTTCAATGATTTGAGTTATCATTGACAACCCCCTTGTCTTCTTTCCAACACATGTTTGATCATGTCTTGGTTATACCTTGGACTCCTTGCTATTCCTGCAATTGTTCTTTGAGTATTTCTTGTGATCTTCAACTCCATCCCCTACTTGGAACACCATGTTAATGCTACCTCGAAGCATGACTGAGGTATTTCGAATATCAACAAGAACATTGGAAGCAGATTGCCGAATGTTTCTTGATCTATTATCCAAACACCGTTGTATGTGTAATCTCATGATTCTTCCCTCGCCCCTTTATCTAAATGCTTTTGAACTTGTTGTCTTATCATGGATACCATACTCTGCTTGTCCTTGGGAAGGATGTACCTCTGAAATATGCGTTTAAACACATTTCCTTTCCATTCTCTTGTTTAACCTTTCTTTCGATCTATATGATCTAAGCAAAAATAATTCCCTACTTATAAAAATACCTCAAGGTAAATTCGGTCAGTACGGCCCTGTTACTAATGTTGATGACATTCCGGTAACCACCGATGGACGAGAACTTTACCTACTGGTCCGCCTTATTTCAACGAGCAGGAAAATGGTTCTCTTTGTTCCTCACCCTTGGTACCAATGTTGTTGGCAACGTACCTGACAGTCTATCATCTTTCTACTTTTAACCCACATGGTGGGCCCATAACCCATAGTTCCACAGGATCAAAACCTGACTCTCCTGTACACCCTATTGCCAAAGTTATTCCTTGCGCTTTCATATGTACTTCACGGGCCACCTGCCTAGTGATCTATTCTGGTATCAGACACAGTACTTATTCCCATTGCTCTGAACCCCTTTCACCCTTCGTTTCAGGCAACGAACGATTTCCTATGCTCTTGAAACTTCTATTTTGCACCTTCATACTTTTCTCTGGATAATTCCTTAAGTTTCAATCCGAGTGTTACTTTCCGCCACCTTCCCCAATATTATCTACCACAGAGTCAACCTTGCAGAGGTCTGTTCTCCCGGAATACCCCCCTTATTCTTTCGCAAGTACGATGGAGTTCCCAAAGAAAGCATGCCGACTTCATAATGATGACCCGAAGCAAAAAAATGAAGACATCAACGTAATTGATCGACCTCTTCGAGAAGAGCAACCTGGACCGAGAAGAATCGTTAGAAATTTCGTAACCTAGTTTTCCCCCCTTATTTCACGTCTTAAATCTCGGGACGAGATTTCTTGTAGTGGAGGATATTTGTAACACCCGCAGTGCCATGCTACAGTGACCTCACCCTAATGGTGCCATGTCATCATGTTTAACAAAGCCAAATTGCCACTTGATAAAAATCAAAGCCATTTTCAAATTTAAAATAAAGCCAAATAAAATATTTCTTCAAACTGAAAAACTAAAATGTTCGCGATGTTGCAAGTATTCACTAAGTAATTGTCGTGTAGAAACCAGCATCTTTTGAATTTTTAAAATGCCCTTAACCTATTTAAAATAGGGCTAGCGGCATTAAATATACACACATAAATTCAAAACTTTGAACAGCTCCTTTTGGCCCCAAACTTTTTGTGCCAGCCTAGAACGTAGCCAAATATTTTTTGGTAAATATCACATCTAACAAAAATCAAATGGTGACCAAATTAATTGCAAAGAAATGGCTTTTTAAATTATAGATAGATTAAAGAGAAAAGCACACACTGTGCACCTAAAGTCTAGTGCTACAGTGTGAAGCCCAACACTTAACTGTATCAGGCCCAGCCCACCTGGCCGGCCTTTTCCCCTACCTCTGGACAGAGGCAGAGGCCATGGCACCGCGCGCACGCACGCCGTCCAGGCCATAGATGACCACCTGTCGACCATCCACCGGTGCCCCGATATGGATAAGCACACCCCTGACCCCCCTTGACAAACCCTAGCCCTCATTTCCCCCTCGTCCGCTCGCTCTTGGCAAAATAGTCATCGCACGAACGGTGCTTGCCATGGTTGTCGTCGTTGTCGCGCCCACTGGCCTCCCCGTCGTCCGGGAGGATGCCCAGGAGCTTCCTCGTCGTCCACTACTCCGCCTACGTTCCTTGAATTGAGTCGGACCGCGCCGTACGCTCAGCATCGCCGGTCTTCTTCGCCACGGCCATCGCATCTTGTCATCGGGCTCGACATATCCGGCCACCCCCGCACTCCCTAACCTCGTCCATGAGCACCACGGTGAGCTTCTCCGTCGATTCCCCTCTTCCCCAACCTCGATCTGTTGCCGCGTCGTCGCCTTGAGTTTGCCATGTCCGCCCCGAAGCTTTGTGTCCGTGCGCGTGCTCGCCTGCTTGCTCCTGCTCGTGGCCGTGCTCCCGTACGCGCTGTGCGTGCGCCTGCTACTGCCTCCAACGACGCTGTGTTGCTGATGCATGTTGTTGTGGCTTCTGCTCCTAATTGTCATTGTTGTGATGTTGTTGCCTTGTCGCGCTACTCTTCTTGCTACCTTCACTGCTGTCACGGCTCTTTGGTGCTGCGCTGCGCTGCCGTGGCTGCCGCTACCCTTGCCGCTATTGTTGCTTGCTGCTAGCAACGTTTTCTGCTGCCGCTGATGCCCCGTGTTCCTAGCCTTGCATCGGCCATGGTCGTACAAGACCAAGGCATGGCTTTATATCTAGCCAGTGGCCGGGCCAGCCTATTAGTTAGGCTTAATTAAAGGTTATTTAGGATTAATGATTTACGTTAAGTAGTAGTCTGTGGCATGTGGGACCCTCCCCCAATGGCTAAATTAGTTAGGTGTTTTGTTAACACATGTGGCAATGACATGTGGGCCAAACACATCTCATACAAGCTGACTAGCACAACCCATGCGAGAAAAGTTTTTCTATTTAATTTTTCGAATTAAATCATTCCAATAATTCTAAGAAACTTTGAAAATTAATATAAAATAATCTGTAGCTCGGATGAAAATACTTTGTACATGAAAGTTGCTCACAACGACGAGACCAATCCGGATATGCAGCCCGTTCGTCCGCCACGCATCCCTAGCATCGCGAACATGCAACTTTCCCCCTTCGTTTCATCTATCCGAAAACGCGGAACATCGGGGATATTTTTTCCCGGATGTTTCTCCCCTTCACCAGTATCGCCTAGTACTGCGTTAGGTCACCCCTGGCACCGCGTTTTGCCTTGTTTTATTTTTGTGATGCTTTGTTTGCCCTGTATTTACTGATTCTTCCCCTCTCTTCGGTAGACCCCGTGACGATGATGATGCCCCTGTGATCGACTACGTCACCGACGACCCCTCCTTGTTTGAGCAACCAGGCAAGCAAACCCCCCATGAGCATTCCGATATCGCCCATTTATTTCCCTCTCATGCTTGCATTAGAACTGCTACTGCTTTCTGTATGATCCTACTCTGATGCATAGCCTGTTTTTGTTACCTGTTTTCATACCTTACCTACTTATTCTAAACTGCTTAGTATAGGTTGGTTAGTGATCCATCAGTGACCCCCACCTTGTCCCAGTTGCCTCGCTTTATGTTCGATGACTCGATCAACGTGATCGACGTCCAGGCCCCGACACCGCACATCACCCCCCTAGTTGTACAATTCTGCAGAGTTACCATCGAGTGCCGAGGGTGGAACCTCTTACATCACTCCTGATGAGATCTTTGTAGTGTAGCTATACGGTCGAGGTCATCGAGGGTGATTTCCTCCTTAACCACTTTCGTTACCGCTCTGTCATGCAACCCCTCAAGTGTGAACCTCGAGGGTGAATCCTCTTACGTTCACCTTGATGATAACATCGAGCGGAATTCACCGGGGGTCATTCCTCGGGTTTTCCCCTTGGTGTTAGACACCCAGTTACTATGGTTACTATGACTTTGCACTGAGCCATGTTACTAAAGATGGGTCGACCCTGAGGGGTACCCGCGCGAGCTTAATAGCGAGTGATGTGGAGTCGGGTTGACCTGGAGGGTGCCCGCGAGATACTTACGAGGCGTGGCTGGGCATTCTTAGCCCTTGCCGCAAGTACTCGAGACGGGGCGACGGGGTCACATCGATCGTGAGTCTCTTCTCGTTACCGCGCGTTCCTAATCCTCTACGAATTGGATATTTGATCCAAGGGGCCTCTGGCCTGATAGCACTAAACATCACGTGGGCATAGTATGGGCGTTCTGCGTCGTATGCATCAGCCAAAACTTAATAGACGTCAGCGACTGAGTGGCGCGCGCTGGGTTGGACTGGTAAGCACCTACCTTGTTGAAGGAGGTAGCTAGGTATGCTCACCGGCCGCATACTTAACGTGCAGGAGTTCCCGGGTAGATGGCCCATGACCCCTGGGTCGTAGGTTTAGTCCGGCGTGCTGACCTCTCTATTAAGCCTAGGTCGGGTTGCGGCATATTGTTTGGCCGAGGCCGGGCATGACCCAGGAAAGTGTGTCCGTCTGGAGTTAATCGAGCGTGGTGGGTAAGTTGGTGCACCCCTGCAGGGAAGAAAACATCTATCGATAGCCTGTCCTACGGTAACGGACACTTGGAGTTGTATCCCGATCGATACAACTAGAACTGGACACTTGTGATCAGAAATGGATTGTGATGAGACTTGGATATGAGATGATAACTCGATAGTATGGCTCTGGGATTGCTTTCTCGCAGGGGGTCGAGAAAGGATCTCTAGCCGAGGTTGATAACATTACTGCTACTTTACTTTATGCTACTCTACTCCCGCATGTTGCTGCAAGATGGTGGTTTCTAGAAGATGCTAGTATTCGATAGGCTAGGCTTTCCCCATCCCTTCTGGCATTCTGCAGTTTAGTCCACAGATACAACTCATTTCCTTTGATACAGATGCATACTTAGTTTAGATCTGATGTAAGTCTTGCGAGTACTTTGGATGAGTACTCACGGCTGCTTTGCTACCTCTTTTTATCCCATACCCGATTGTTGCGACCAGATGACGGACCCCAGGAGCCAGACGACGCCACTGATGACTACTACTACCTCGAGGATGCCTACTACTACGTGACGGCCGTTGACGACCTGGAGTAGTTAGGAGGCTCCCAGGCAGGAGGCCTTGCCTTTTCGATCGATGTTGCTTTTGTGCTAGCCTTCTTAAGGCAAACTTGTCTAACTCATGTCTGTACTCAGATATTGTTGCTTCCGCTGACTCTTGTGTATTCGAGCTTATGTATTCGAGCCCTCGAGGCCCCTGGCTTGTAATATAAAGCTTGTATTATTTTAATTTGTGTCTAGAGTTGTGTTGTGATATCTTCCCGTGAGTCCTTGATCTTGATCGTACACATTTGCGTGTATGATTAGTGTACGGTCAAATCGGGGGCGTCACACAGAGTTGGTGGAGGTGCTCAATGGGCCACACCACCCGCAACTGGCGGAGGGCGAGGTGGCGAGAGGGACGGCGCAGGGGAGCCCCCTGCGGCGCTGACAAGCTCGGCGATGCGGTCGAGCCAGTCCTCGTAGAGGTCGTCGAATGGGCGGCAGCGCAGGAGCTCGCGCGCCATGCAAAGAGCAGCCTATGCGTCCACGGGGGCGTGACGAGCGTGGGATGATGAGCTGGCCGGGGTCAGCGATGGAGTGGCGGTGCGGCCGTCCCGCCGCACCGAGGGGTGCAGCGAGGATGCTTGCTGCTCATTCGCTGCCGGGCCGGTGGCGGCGTTGGTGGTAGGCGACAGGGAACGACTGGGGCGGCCGCCGACGGGAGTGGTCTGAGCGATGCGGGCGGCGAGGGCAGCCCGGCGCTCGGCGCGAGCGCGGCGAGCGTCCACCATGGAGACGATGAAGCAACAGAACACAGAGCGATGGAAGGGAAGCCTCGGCGCACCCCTACCTGGCGCGCCAAATGTCGGATCACGGGTTCCGGCAAAACCCTCTAGGTTCGAACACTGGGATGTGCGTGAAGATCTCCCTTACTGATCCACGTCCTAGCTTTGCTAAGATCTTACGGGCTAACTCGACGAACTCGCAACACAAAGGACACAAGATTTATACTGGTTCGGGCCACCGTTGTGGTGTAATACCCTACTCCAGTGTGTGATGGTGGATTTCCTCTAGGGCTGAGGATGAACAATACAAGGGGAAGAACAGCCTCCTGAGGAGAGGTGTTCTTGTGCTCGGCGAACTTGTGGTTGTCCCGGTTTATCTCGATCTGTTTCATCCCCCTAGCTATGGTGGTGGCTAGTCCTATTTGTAGAGGCCCTGGTCCTCTCCCCAAATATTGAGTGGGAAGGGATCCAACAACGGCCAATTCGAAAGGGGACATCTAGTACAACTTATCCTGACAAAAGTGGTCTTCGCCTGCCAAAGGCTCTGGTGGTGACGCCGTCTTGGGCTCCACGGTGACCTTCGTCTTGCCGTCCTGCTGGTCTTGGTCTCGTTGCACCGATATGGAAATCTTTGCTTGACGCCTCGGTACTCCGCGCCTGCGCTTGCCCCCTTAGCACCAAAGAGGAAACAAGAACACTGTGCGCGCTGGCGCCCGCCTGGTCTTGGTCGTCATGGCTCACGTCATTGGAACCTCGCGAGGTTTGCCTGGCCTTAATCTCTCCGCCCCTCACCAGCCAGCCTGGCGAGGCTGCTCCTGAGGAGGTCTCGTGTCGCCCCCCTCGCGAGGCTTGGTCCCTCGTGAGGGTCTTGAGTCCTTGCTGGTAAAGATGGGTCGTACGGGCCCACTTGCAGAGCCACGCCGTGGGCCGCAGGCAGGCAAGTCTGGGGACCCCCGTTCCTAGAACACCGACAAAGCATGCGGAGAATTTAGCACGGATTGTAACAAAGAAATACAATCTATCAAAGAGCAATTATCATAATTAAATCCCTTAAAATCCAAAATAGTGGGTTCATTGCTAAGTAAAGTTTTGAACTCTTCAATCCCACTTTGATTAATTTTTGCATCAAGATCTAAAAACTCCGAATCATTGGGACACCTTTTAACTAAAGTTGACTCATCTCTAGTCCCATCATTATCAAGATTCATATTTCAAAACAAAGATTTAATAGGAGACACATCAATCACTTTTAGATCTTCATCCTTATTATCATCAAGTTCTTTCGGTTTGGCGGCCATCTTATTTACTAAGGTGGCCTACTTACCCGAAATTTGGGCTATTAAGTTTTCAAGATAAGCGAACTGAGATTTCAGATCATAAAATTCTTTAGACATGTCATCGAGCTCTTTATTCATGTACCCCATAAAACTTTTTTGTTCTTTAAGCTCATTTCTGAAGAAATTATTATGCTCAAACTACAAAGACATAAAACTTCTAACGTTGTTTTCAATTTCTTCCAACCTTCTAAGGTGGGGATCAATACTTTTTGGTAAAGCCATCGCAACAAACAATTCAACACACAAGCACACAAGAAGCGAGCGAAAAAGAGGCGAACGGAAAAAGAGGGCGAATAAAACGGTAAGGGTGAAGTGGGGGAGATGAAAATGAGAGGCAAATGGAAAACAATGTAATTCGAGGGATAAGAGTTTGTGATGGGTACTTGGTATGTCTTGACTTGTGCGTAGATCTCCCCGGCAACGGCGCCAGAAATCCTTCTTGCTACCTCTTGAGCACTGCGTTGGTTTTCCCTTGAAGAGGAAAGGGTGATGCAGCAAAGTAGCATAAGTATTTCCCTCAGTTTTTGAGAAGCAAGGTATCAATCCAGTAGGAGACTACATGCAAGTCACCTCGCACCTACACAAACAAATAAAAACCTTGTAGCCAACGCGATAAAGGGCTTGTCAATCCCTTCACGGCCACTTGCAAAAGTGAGATCTGATAGAGATAATAAGATAAATATTTTGGTAATTTTATGATATAGATTGAAAGTAAAGATTGCAAAGTAAAATAGATTGGAAACTTATATGACGGAAGATAGACCCGGGGGCCATAGGTTTCACTAGTGGCTTCTCTCAAGATAGCATAAGTATTACGATGGGTAAACAAATTACTATCGAGCAATTGATAGAAAAGTGCATAATTATGAGAATATCTAGGCATGATTATGTATATAGGCATCACGTCTGCGACAAGTAGACCGAAACGATTCTGCATCTACTACTATTACTCCACACATCGACCGCTATCCAGCATGCATCTAGAGTATTAAGTTCATAAGAACAGAGTAACGCATTAGGTAAGATGACATGATGTAGAGGGATAAACCCAAGCAATATGATATAAACCCCAGCTTTTTATCCTCGATAGCAACAATACAATATGTGCCTTGCTGCCCCTGCTGTCACTGGGAAAGGACACCGCAAGATTGAACCCAAAGCTAAGCACTTCTCTCATTGCAAGAAAGATCAATCTAGTAGGCCAAACCAAACTGATAATTCGAAGAGACTTGCAAAGATAACAAATCATACATAAAAGATTTCAGAGAAGAATCAAATATTATTCATAGATAATCTTGATCATAAACCCACAATTCATCGGATCTCGACAAACACACCGCAAAAAGAATTACATCGAATAGATCTCCAAGAAGATCGAGGAGAACTTTGTATTGAGATCCAAAGAGAGAGAAGGAGCCATCTAGCTAATAACTATGGACCCGAAGGTCTATGGTAAACTACTCACACATCGTCGAAGAGGCTATGGTGTTGATGTAGAAGCCCTCCGTGATCGATTCCCCCTCCGGCAGAGCTCCAGAAAAGGCCCCAAGATGGGATCTCTTGGGTACAGAAGGTTGCGGTGGTGGAAATAGGGTTTCGTGGTGCTCCTGGATGTTTTTGGGGTATATGGATATATATAGGAGGAAGAATGTAACACCCTCGATGCGACTATAGCTCCCACGTGTCGAGGCACGACTTAGAGACATAATCGCATTGAAGGCATATGTCGCAAGTTAGGCAATCTTCACAACATCCCAATGTAATATGAATAATAAAGGGGAGAACATAGTTGGCTTACACTCGCCACGTCAATCAAGAACATAAATAACATTACATCATCCAAAACACTCATGGCCCGACTACGGTGCCAAAATAGAAGAAAACCCAACATGCGACATGGTCCCAATCACCCCCAACTGGGCACCACTACTGATCATCGGGAAAGGAAACGTAGTAACGCTGAGAGTCCTCGTCGAACTCCCACTTGAGCTCGTACTCGTCACCTGGAGCGGAATCACCTGGACCTGCATCTGGAGTTATAGTAATCTGTGAGCCACAGGGACTCAGCATCTCGCACCCTCGCAATCAAGACTATTTAAGCTCATAGGAAAAAGGGGTAAGGCAAAAATATGTGGAGCTGCAGCAAGCGACTAGCATATATGGTGGCTATCTTTTTCGCAGAAGAGAGCGAGAAGAGGAGGCAAAGCACGAGCGAGAAACTAGAGAGCAACCCGCGCAAACATTACTCCAACACCGTGTCCACTTCCCGGACTCCGCCGAGAAGAGGCCATCACGGTAACACACTCAGTTGATTCGTTTTAATTAATTAAGGTTCAAGTTGTCTACAACCGGACATTAATAAATTCCCATCTGCCCATAACCGCGGGCACGCCTTTCGAAAGTTCAATCCCTGCAGGGGAGTCCCAACTTAGCCCATGACAAGCTCTCACGGTCAACGAAGGAATAGACCTCCTCCCAAGACGTTCCGATCAGACTCGGTATCTCGGTAATTCAAGACACTTCGACGGGTTAAAACAAATCCAGCAACACCGCCCGAATGTGCCGACAAATCCCGATAGGAGCTGCACATATCTCTTTCTCAGGGCACACTCAGATGTACACTACGTACAACTAAAACCAACCCTCAAGTTGCCCCGAGGTGGCGCTGCAAGTGGCTCTATTTGAACCAACACTCAGAGGAGCACTGGCCCGGGGGGTTTAAAATAAGATGACCCGCGGGCTCCGGAAACCCGAGGGAAAAAGAGGCTAGGTGGAAAATGGTAAGACCAAGGTTGGGCATTGCTGGAAAAGCTTTAATCAAGGCGAACTATCAAGGGGTTCCCATTATAACCCAACCGCGTAAGGAACGCAAAAATCCGGGAACATAACACCAATATGACGGAAACTAGGGCGGCAAGAGTGGAACAAAACACTAGGCGAGAGGCCGAGCCTTCCACCCTTTACCAAGTATATAGATGCATTAAGATAACATGGCAATCTAATGATATCCCAACAAGTAAATAAATGATGTTCCAACAAGGAACGGCCTCCAATCTTCACCTGCAACTTGCAACGCTATAAGAGGGGCTGAGCAAAGCGGTAACATAGCCAAACAACGGTTTGCTAGGACAAGGTGGGTTAGAGGTTCAACATGGCAATTGGGAGGCTGACAAGCAAAAGGTAGGCATTGTAGCATTGGCATAGCAAAGAGTGAGCAAACTAGCATAGCAAAGATAGTAGTGATTTCGAGGGTATGATCATCTTGCCTGCACAGTTGTCAGAGTTGACTGGATCCTCACAGCAAACTCAACGGGCTCCTCAGTAGCGAACTCGTCTCCCGGCTCTACCCAAACAAGACAAACAAGCAACAAGGATACAATCAACCACGTGCAAGGATCAAGTGATAAGATGCAATGATGATATGCTATGCGGGATGCGATGCGGGATGCAAAATGCAAGATATGACAGGAAATGCATGAACCTGGCCTCAACTTGGAATTCCAAGGGTGCCACTGGAAAGATGAGATGAAACTGCTTGAAAACGATATAAAGATCATCGGAATCGGAGTTACGGTTTGGAAATGGCAAGCGTTTCAAAAATGACACCGGTCTGCGATTTACAGCAAGTAGCCATCTAAATGCAATGCAATGAACATGCTACAGCCACCAAACATGACAACAAAATACATGGCAGGGATGCACACAAGATGCTTAACAAAAGACTAGCACTGAGCTATGGCCAATTCATCCATTATGAGGTTCAAATAAGCATGGAAAAAACGCAAATGCAAAACAGATTCCAGACTTAGTGAAATTAACCTCTGAAATTTCAGATCGCGAAGCCCTCTTCGGAGCAGCAAAACAACATGATACATGACCTGATTAAGACAAGTAAGAATATGGCATAGAGCTACTCGACAAGCTTAACAAAAGACCCGAAGTGACCTGGGGTCAAAAGGGATCACAAAATATACTAGCGGGCACACGAACATATCTAAAACACAATCAGTTTTCAGACTTAGTGAAAACTGAGACATGCTGAAATATAACTCACGAAGGCATGTAAACAAGCTCGATGCACTCACCACGGTGCAAGTAACGGAAAGGCAAGCATACATTCATTAATAAGGCACAAAATTCTAGCTAGAAATGGCAAGAACAATGGCATAGCATGCACGGATCAACTACAACAACGCCGGCAAAATCGCAAACGAGTTGACGATCTGCCCAGATTCACAACGAAGCAAAAGTAGAGCTCGATTGACTCAAGCTAGGGTGCTCCATAATTGAAAAAAATGACATGTATGGATAGATCATAACATGATTAACAAAACTCCTTTACTGGTCATCCTCAAAAGAGGCACGGATCACTAGGAAACAAGCTGAACATATGGCATCCTGAACTAAATAATCCCAGACTTGGTGAAACTACTAAGTCCCTGAAAACAGATTTACCGGGTGCCTCACTTTGCAAGCTTGCACAAGTCACCACACACATCCTAAAAATTCATGGGTTGCAACTCTGGAAAGCAGACAAAATCCATAACAAAACATATGAAGGACTCACAGGCATAGCATGCACACAATAATCATGACAAAAATGACAAAAGTCTAAGATGAACTAGCAGATCTAACAATTAACTCACGAAGCCCTCTTCTAACAGCATTTTGGGCATCAAGATGAACTCAAATGAAAATGATGCAATGGAACGAAATGATGTACTCGTCGAGACGAACATTTTGATATGCTATATGCCCAAATCGGAGCTATGGAAGAAAAGTTACGGCAGGTCAAAGTAGGCATAAAAATTAGGGTTCGGAGGGGAAAAAGTCAACCGAGATTCCAGATCTGGATCCAGATCACTGTAGCAGTATTGTTCACACACACGAAAAATGAGGTTTGTCGGCCGGCGATGGCGGTGGCGGCCGGAGATGGAGGGGGGTCGCTGGGGTAGGAGAGGAGGAGGCCGGAGAGGGCGGCGGAGAGGCGGCGCCGGCCGGTGGCGGTGAGGGGCGGCCGCGGTGGTGCGGTGTGGCGGCCGGTGGCGTGGAGGCGGCGGTCGTCGCAGTGAGGTGGCAGCCAGCGTCGTCGGGCGAGGCGGCGAGCGGCGGCGGGGCGGCGTCCGGCGTCGGAGAAGAAGCCGTGGGGCGGCGCGGCCTCGCGCGGGCCTGGGAGGGCCTCCCGCGGGCCGGCGGGCTTCGGCGGCGCCGAGAGGAGAGAGAGGGCGGCGGAGAAACGGGGAGCGCCCCGTGGCGGCGAAGGTCGGGTCGGACATGTCCGGCCCGGCAGTTTTGTCCGGCGGCGGCGTGGGAAATGGATCTAGGGTTTCGGGGAGGGAGAGAGATCCGAATTTCGGGGGGCCTTTATATAGGCATAGAGGGAGCTAGGAGAGTCCAAATGAGGTGCGGTTTTCAGCCATGCGATCGTGATCGAATGCTCTAGGACATGGAGCAGAGTTTGGTGGGTTTTGGGCCAAAATGGAGGGGTGTTGGGCTGCAAGACACACGAGGCCTTTTCGGTCCCTCGGTTAACCGTTGGAGTATCAAACGAAGTCCAAATGGCACGAAACTTGACAGGCGGTCTACCGGTAGTAAACCAAGGCCTCTTGGCAAGTCACGGTCCAATCCGGAAATGTTTAATCCCCACACACGAAAGAAAGGTAGAAATGACCACCGGAGGAGAACGAAGCGCCGGAATGCAAAACGGACAACGGGGAAAATGCTCGAATGCATGAGACAAACATGTATGCAAATGCAATGCATATGATGACATGATATGAGATGCATGACAACGAAAACAACACACGGAGACAAAGACCCGAACCCGAGAAATAAATATAACTTAACGCCAGAAACGGCAAGAGTTGGAGTACAAATAGGGAAAGTTACATCCGGGGTGTTACAACACTCCACCACTATGAAAAGATCTCGTCCCGAGATCTAGGACTGAAAGAACTCCGGGTACTCAGAACGGAGGTGATCCTCACGTTCCCAGGTAGCTTCACGGTCGGAATGGTGAGACCACTTGACTTTGAGGAATTTGATTGACTTGTTGCGAGTCTTGCGTTCGGTCTCTTCAAGAATAGCAACTGGGTGCTCACGATAAGAGAGATCTTCTTGGAGATCAATGTCCTCGAAGTTGATAGTGCGGTCAGGAGTCTTGAAGCACTTTCGAAGCTGAGAGACATGGAATACGTCATGAACATTAGCAAAGTTTGAAGGAAGCTCGAGTTGATAGGCGAGGTCGCCTCTCTTGCTGACAATCTTGAAAGGTCCCACGTATCTAGGGGCAAGCTTCCCTTTGATACCGAAGCGACGAGTACCTTCCATAGGAGAGACACGGAGGTAAACATGATCTCCGATCTCAAAAGCCAAATCACGGTGCTTACTATCATAGTAGCTCTTCTAGCGGGATTGGGCTGCTTTGAGGTTATCACGAATGACTTTGCACATTTCTTCTGCTTCTGTGATTAAGTCATTACCCAAAAGCTGACGTTCACCGGTTTCAGACCAGTTGAGAGGGGTACGGCACTTCCTGCCATACAGAATTTCAAATGGGGCCTTGCCCGAACTTTCTTGAAAACTGTTGTTATAGGAGAATTCAGCATAAGGAAGACAATCCTCCCACTTCATGCCGAAGGAGATCACACAAGCCCTGAGCATATCTTCAAGAATCTGGTTGACACGCTCGACTTGACCGCTTGTTTGAGGATGGAAAGCAGTGCTGAAGCGGATGTTGGTGCCCATGGCCTTCTGAAAAGAATCCCAAAACTTCGAGGTAAAGATGCTGCCACGGTCTGAAGAGATCACTTGAGGAATACCGTGCAGAGAGACAATTCGAGAGGTATAGAGTTCCGCCAATTGAGCTGCAGTGATCGACTCTTTGATAGGCAGAAAGTGAGCCACTTTGGTGAGTTTGTCGATGACAACGAATATAGCATCATTGCCACGCTTGGACTTTGGAAACCCAGTCACGTCAAACTTCCATTCTGGAATGGCAAGAGGTTGGAGGAGACCAGCTGGCCTTTGGTGTTCTGCCTTCACTCTTCTGCAGACATCACATTCATTCACGAATTGAGCGATCTCGCGCTTCATTCGAGTCCACCAATAAGCTTGCTTGAGGTCCTGATACATCTTCGTGCTCCCAGGGTGGATGGAGAGGAGAGAATTGTGAGCCTCGTTCATGATCACTTTATGGAGGTCACCTTTGGGTACAACAATACGATCCTCGAAGAAGAGAGTGTCCTTGTCATCAAGGCGGTAGCACTTGTACTTGGACTGACTCTTGGCAATCCCAATCTTCACCTTTTTCACCATAGCATCAAGAAGCTGGGCTTGGTGAATCTGGTCTTCTAAGGTAGGAGAGACTTGAAGGTTGGCGAGGAAACCTTGAGGAACAACTTGCAGATTAAGCTTGCGGAAAGCTTCACAAAGCTCGGGTTGATAAGGCTTGAGAATCAGACTGTTGCAGTAGGCCTTTCTGCTCAAATCGTCAGCAATCACATTGGCCTTTCCTGGAGTATACTCGATACTCGGATTATACTCTTGAATCATTTCGACCCATCGAGTTTGCCTGAGGTTGAGATTAGGCTGAGTGAAGATGTACTTGAGACTCTTGTGATCAGTGAAAATGTCCACTTTCCTTCCTAATAGAAGATGTCTCCAAGTCAAAAGAGCATGTACAACCGCCGCCAACTCGAGATCATGAGTGGGGTAGTTCTTCTCATTAGGCTTCAACTGGCGAGATGTATAAGCAACAACTTTCTTTTCTTGCATCAATACTGCGCCAAGACCTTGGAGAGAGGCATCACAAAAGACCTCGTACGGCTTGGATTCATCAGGCGGAGTCAGAATTGGAGCAGTGATCAATTTCTCTTTCAAAGTGTTGAAGGCAATATCACACTCCGGAGACCAAACGTACTTGACGTGCTTCTGAAGAAGATTTGAGAGAGGCTTCGCGATCTTAGAAAAGTTTTCAACGAATCTTCGGCAATAACTTGCGAGACCGAGGAAACTGCGGAGTTGCTTCACGTTCTGAGGAGGTTCCCAATTCACTATTGCGGACACCTTCTCAGGATTCACGGCAATGCCCTTGGAAGAGATGATATAACCAAGATAAAGAACCTCATTGAGCCAAAATTCGCACTTGGAGAACTTAGCGTAGAACTGATGTTCTCTGAGCTTATCGAGAACCAAACGCAAATGCTTGGCATGATCTTCCTTGTTCTTGGAGAAAACCAGAATGTCGTCAAGATAGACCAAAACGAAGTCATTGGTGTAGGCATTGAAGATGAAGTTCATCATGCGAGAGAACGTCGGAGGAGCGTTGGCGAGGCCAAAAGACATGACAGTGTATTCATATGAACCAAACCTTGTTCTGAATGCTGTCTTGGGAATATCTTCTTCACGAATGCGAATATGGTGATAACCCATACGGAGATCAATCTTGGAGAATACTTGAGCACCTTTGAGTTGTTCGAACAGCTCATTGATGTTGGGAAGTGGGTATTTGTTCTTGATGGTCTTCTTGTTCACTGGACGGTAATCAACACAAAGTCGGTCCGTTCCATCCTTCTTATTCACAAAAAGAACACCACAACCCCACGGAGAAGAACTAGGCCGGATGAGACCCATTCTTTCTTGCTCATCGAGTTGCTTCTTCAACTCCTTCAACTCTTCAGGTCCGAGCTTGTAAGGACGTTTGCACACAGGTTCCGTGCCAGGCTCAAGTTCAATAATGAATTTAACTGGCCGGTGCGGAGGCATTCCTGGGAGCTCTTCTGGAAAGACATCTTGATATTCGCAAACGACTGGAATTTGCGAAATAGCGTCCAATTCACCCTTCTCATTGAGAGAAAACAGACGGATAGTATCATCACGAGCGGCAAAGACAATTACATCCTCAGACGAATGAGTCAATTGAATCTGCATGGCTGCACAATCAAGCTGAGCCTTGTGCTTAGAAAGCCAATCCATTCCAAGAATAAGATCAATATCCGAGTTACCAAGAACCACCGGAGAAGAGAGAAACTTGTAATCGCCCAACGTGATAGAGACATCCGGGACGCAATTGTTAGAAGTCATTTGCTTGCCCGGAGACACAATCTTCAATGGAACAGGAATCCTTTCGGTCACAAAATCATGCTTGGCCACAAATGGAGTTGAAATAAAAGAAAGCGATGCACCAGTGTCAAAAAGAACTTTCGCAGGAACATCGTTAACAGGAAGGTTACCCATGATCACATCTGGTGAGTCCTCTGCCTGAGCTGCATTTAGCAGATTGACCTTGGCGTGCTTGGGGTTATGCTTGACCACAGCTGTACTTGCCGATCTGACAGGAGGAGGAGGAGGAAGACGCCTCTGGTTGAAACACTTGTTGGCATAGTGACCCTTCTGTTGGCACTTGTTGCACGTGACCTCTGAAAGCGGACGGTGATACAGAGCACTCGATCTTGGAGCTTGAGACGAAGTCTTGTTCTGAAAGCCTGGGTTGGGTGGGTGGGAAGAACCACTGCCACCTTTGCTCTTCTGCTGATACGGCTGACGGAACGGAGGAGGAGGAAGCCAAAACTTCTGCTGCTTGGCCACTTGAGTAGAGGAAGAAGGAGTAACATCTCTGACTCGCTTCCTGGAAGCATCACACCTCAACTGAGCAGCCTCTTGCTTCAGTGCCATGTTGTAGAACTCATCGTATCTCAAGGGCTCGAAGAGGACAAGAGCGAGCTAAATATCTTCTCTGAGACCACCCCTGAACTGATATATCATGCTCTTCTCATCAGGCACGTCCTGCTTGGCAAAGCGGGCGAGCTTCTGGAACAACTTGTTGTAGTCATAGACAGACAAAGAGCCTTGCTTCAGATTGCAGAATTCCTCACGCTTGCTTTCAACCATGCTCTGCGGAATATGATGAGCTCGGAAATCTCGACGGAAATCATCCCAAGTGATAACACGTCCACCTCTGGAATCCTTGTACTGCTGGAACCATTCTGCAGCTTGATCTTTGAGTTGGAAGGAAGCGAACTTGACAAAGTCCTCAGGCCCGACGTTACTGCACTCGAAATGCTTACACAGATCCACAAGCCAATCGTCAGCATTGGTTGCCTCAACACAATTGCTGAAAATCTTTGGCCCATTAGCAAGGAACTAGTTGAGTGTAGCAAAGTGGCTCTGATTGCTGCCTTGATTCCCTTGACTGCCTTGATTGCGCTCTTGGAGAATTTGCATGATCAGCTGAGTGTTTGCATTGGTTGCGGCCATCACAGCTTGCCATGCCTCTGGAGGAGGTGGAGGTGGTGGCGGATCTTGATTCTGGTTCTGACTGGTGCTCTTAGCGGGAGCCATCCTGAAGAGTTTGACCACCGTTAGCACAAAGACAGATAAATGAAGCTGAAACCAACGGAATGAAAATTGCAACATATAGTCTTCACATCCGGACAAAATGAATGAATGCATTCCTCTTGAAATGGTCACATATCCATAAATTGAGAAGCCACGTAGAATTTAGGTAGAGAAATAAATCAACAAGGTACGGATCAAGAACGAATGATCGGTAAGAAATCCCAATCTCAAACCAATATCCGTGGAAGAAGAACTAGAGCTACTAGAATTCCCACCTATGAAACTTCCGAACCTTTCCGATTATGCAATCAGGTGTTGGGGAACAGGGGAAGCATAATATCTCACCCAAACTAGCAAATCCTACATCCAGCTGTATCCATCCTTCAACACATAACCAAGAAACCTTCGGAAACCATCTACCTCAACCTTCGAAAAGCATCCGTTATACAAGTTATGGCGATACTCCCGAACTCCCGCCCCAGTACTGGGTGGCGTCGAGGTTATCTCACCAACGAACTGCATAAAAGAGATTTTCGATGTCGGTGAACATATCTCAAGTATTCCAGAATTGCAACGATAAAATTATGATGACAACACCTCAGAGCTTAACTCCCCGGGACACTTCCACTAAACCCCTGACAGGAGGCACCAATACAATGTTCTCATCATAAGCCATCGGAATGATTCCAAGATACTCGCGTGATCCTAAAATTTTTTTTAGTGAAATTTGAGAAGAGAAGAGTCAAAACTCTACGTCAGGATGCCTTACCAGAGCGATGAGGAGACTGGGAAGTAAAAAGAATTCCTAAGCTCTCCGATATATAATTCCTAAATGACTCAAAACATTTTTCTAGACACAACTCGGCTGCTAAAACGATCAAGCAATGGGGCTCCTAAGGTCGGGGAAGGCTCTAATACCAACTTGTAACACCCTCGATGCGACTATAGCTCCCACGTGTCGAGGCACGACTTAGAGACATAATCGCATTGAAGGCATATGTCGCAAGTTAGGCAATCTTCACAACATCCCATGTAATATGAATAATAAAGGGGAGAACATAGTTGGCTTACACTCGCCACGTCAATCAAGAACATAAATAACATTACATCATCCAAAACACTCATGGCCCGACTACGGTGCCAAAATAGAAGAAAACCCAACATGCGACATGGTCCCAATCACCCCCAACTGGGCACCACTACTGATCATCGGGAAAGGAAACGTAGTAACGCTGAGAGTCCTCGTCGAACTCCCACTTGAGCTCGTACTCGTCACCTGGAGCGGAATCACCTGGACCTGCATCTGGAGTTATAGTAATCTGTGAGCCACAGGGACTCAGCAATCTCGCACCCTCGCAATCAAGACTATTAAGCTCATAGGAAAAAGGGGTAAGGCAAAAATATGTGGAGCTGCAGCAAGCGACTAGCATATATGGTGGCTATCTTTTTCGCAGAAGAGAGCGAGAAGAGGAGGCAAAGCACGAGCGAGAAACTAGAGAGCAACCTGCGCAAACATTACTCCAACACCGTGTCCACTTCCCGGACTCCGCCGAGAAGAGGCCATGACGGTAACACACTCAGTTGATTCGTTTTAATTAATTAAGGTTCCAGTTGTCTACAACAAGACATTAACAAATTCCCATCTGCCCATAACCGCGGGCACGGCTTTCGAAAGTTCAATCCCTGCAGGGGAGTCCCAACTTAGCCCATGACAAGCTCTCACGGTCAACGAAGGAATAGACCTCCTCCCAAGACGTTCCGATCAGACTCGGTATCTCGATAATTCAAGACACTTCGACAGGTTAAAACAAATCCAGCAACACCGCCCGAATGTGCCGAAAAATCCCGATAGGAGCTGCACATATCTCTTTCTCAGGGCACACTCAGATGAACACTATGTACAACTAAAACCAACCCCCAAGTTGCCCCGAGGTGGCGCTGCAAGTGGCTCTATTTGGACCAACACTCAGAGGAGCACTGGCCCGGGGGGTTTAAAATAAGATGACCCGCGGGCTCCGGAAACCCGAGGGAAAAAGAGGCTAGGTGGAAAATGGTAAGACCAAGGTTGGGCATTGCTGGAAAAGCTTTAATCAAGGCGAACTATCAAGGGGTTCCCATTATAACCCAACCGCGTAAGGAACGCAAAAATCCGGGAACATAACACCAATATGACGGAAACTAGGGCGGCAAGAGTGGAACAAAACACTAGGCGAGAGGCCGAGCCTTCCACCCTTTACCAAGTATATAGATGCATTAAGATAACATGGCAATCTAATGATATCCCAACAAGTAAATAAATGATGTTCCAACAAGGAACGGCCTCCAATCTTCACCTGCAACTTGCAACGCTATAAGAGGGGCTGAGCAAAGCGGTAACATAGCCAAACAACGGTTTGCTAGGACAAGGTGGGTTAGAGGTTCAACATGGCAATTTGGAAGGCTGACAAGCAAAAGGTAGGCATCGTAGCATCGGCATAGCAAGAGCGAGCAAACTAGCATAGGAAAGGTAGTAGTGATTTTGAGGGTATGATCATCTTGCCTGCACAGTTGTCAGAGTTGACCGGATCCTCACAAGCAAACTCAACGGGCTCCTCGGTAGCGAACTCGTCTCCCGGCTCTATCCAAACAAGACAAACAAGCAACAAGGATACAATCAACCACGTGCAAGACCAAGCAATATGATGAAATGATGATATGCTATGCGGGATGCGATGCGGGATGCAAAATGCAAGATATGATAGGAAATGCATGAACCTGGCCTCAACTTGGAATTCCAAGGGTGCCACTGGAAAGATGAGATGAAATCGCTTGAAAACGATATAAAGAACGCCGGAATCGGAGTTACGGTTTGGAAATGGCAAGCGTTTTAAGAATGACACCGGTCCGCGATTTACAGCAAGTAGGCATCCAAATGCAATGAGATGAACATGCTACAGCCACCAAACATGACAACAAAATACATGGAAGGGATGCACACAAGATGCTTAACAAAAGACTAGCACTGAGCTACGGCCAATTCATCCATTATGAGGTTCAAACAAGCATGGAAAAAACGCAAATGCAAAACAGATTCCAGACTTAGTGAAATTAACCTCTGAAATTTCAGATCACGAAGCCCTCTTCGGAGCAGCAAAACAACATGATACATGACCTGATTAAGACAAGTAAGAATATGGCATAGAGCTACTCGACAAGCTTAACAAAAGACCCGAAGTGACCTGGGGTCAAAAGGGATCACAAAATATACTAGCGGGCACACGAACATATCTAAAACACAATCAGTTTTCAGACTTAGTGAAAACTGAGACATGCTGAAATATAACTCACGAAGGCATGTAAACAAGCTCGATGCACTCACCACGGTGCAAGTCACGGCAAGGAAAGCATACATTCATTAAGAAGGCACAAAATTCTAGCTAAACATGGCAAGAACAATGGCATAGCATGCACGGATCAACTACAACAACGTCGGCAAAATCGCAAACGAGTTGACGATCTGCCCAGATTCACAACGAAGCAAAAGTAGAGCTCGATTGACTCAATCTAGGGTGCTCCATAATTGCAAACAAAGACATTTATGGATAGAGCATAACATGATTAACAGAACTCCTTTACTGATCATCCTCAAAAGAGGCACGGATCACTAGGAAACAAGCTGAACATATGGCATCATGAACTAAATAATCCCAGACTTAGTGAAACTACAAAGTCCCTGAAAACAGATTTACCGGGTGCCTCACTTTGCAAGCTTGCACAAGTCACCACACACATCCTAAAAATGCGTGGGTTGCACCTCTGGAAAGAAGACAAAATCATAACAAAACATATGAAGGACTCACAGGCATAGCATGCACACAATAATCATGGCAAAAATGACAAAAGTCTAAGATGAACTAGCAGATCTGACAATTAACTCACGAAGCCCTCTTCTAACAGCATTTTGGGCATCAAGATGAACTCAAATAAAAATGATGCAATGGAACGAAATGATGTACTCGTCGAGGCAAACATTTTGATATGCTATATGCCCAAATCGGAGCTACATATGCAAAGTTACGGTAGATCAAAGTAGGCATAAAAATTAGGGTTCGGAGGGGAAAAAGTCAACCGAGATTCCAGATCTGGATCCAGATCACTGTAGCAGTACTGTTCACACGCACGAAAAATGAGGTTCGTCGGCCGGTGATGGCGGTGGCGGCCGGAGATGGAGGGGGCTCGCCGGGGTAGGAGAGGAGGAGGCCGGAGAGGGCGGCGGAGTGGCGGCGCCGGCCGGTGGCGGCGAGGGGCGGCCGCGGTGGTGCGGTGCGGCGGCCGGTGGCGTGGAGGCGGCGGTGGTCGCGGCGAGGCGGCAGCCGGCGTCGTCGGGCGAGGCGGCGAGCGGCGGCGGGGCGGCGTCCGGCGTCGGAGAAGAAGCCGCGGGGCGGCGCGGCCTCGCGCGGGCCGGGGAGGGCCTCCCGCGGGTCGGCGGGCTTTGGCGGCGCTGAGAGGAGAGAGAGGGCGGCGGCGAAAAGGGGAGCGCCACGTGGCGGCGGAGGTCAGGTCGAACACGTCCGGCCCGGCAGTTTTGTCCGGCGGCGGCGTGGGAAATGGATCTAGGGTTTCGGGGAGGGAGAGAGATCCGAATTTCGGGGGGGCCTTTATATAGGCATAGAGGGAGCTAGGAGAGTCCAAATGAGGTGCGGTTTTCGGCCACGCGATCGTGATCGAACGCTCTAGGACATGGAGTAGAGTTTGGTGGGTTTTGGGCCAAAATGGAGGGGTGTTGGGCTACAACACACATGAGGCCTTTTCGGTCCCTCGGTTAACCGTTGGAGTATCAAACGAAGTCCAAATGGTACGAAACTTGACAGGCGGTCTACCGGTAGTAAACCAAGGCCGCTTGGCAAGTCTCGATCCAATCCGGAAATGTTTAATCCCCACACACGAAAGAAAGGTAGAAATGACCACCGGAGGAGAACGAAGCGCCGGAATGCAAAACGGACAACGGGGAAAATGCTCGAATGCATGAGACGAACATGTATGCAAATGCAATGCACATGATGACATGATATGAGATGCATGACAACGAAAACAACACACGGAGACAAAGATCCGAACCCGAGAAATAAATATAACTTAACGCCGGAAACGGCAAGAGTTGGAGTACAAATAGGGAAAGTTACATCCGGGGTGTTACAAAGAAGTAGGTCGGTGGAGCTATGAGGGGCCCACAAGGGTGGGGGCGCGCCCATGGGGGCAGGCGCGCCTCCCTGCCTCGTGGCCTGCTCGCTCCTTTCTTGGCGTCTACTCCAAGTCCCCTAGATCACGTTTGTTCCAAAAATAACTCTCCCGAAGGTTTCATTCCGTTTGATATTCCTTTTCTGCAAAACACTGAAATAGGCAAAAAAAACAACAATTTGCACTGGGCCTTGGGTTAGTAGATTAGTCCTAAAAATAATATAAAACTGTATAATAAAGCCCATTAAAAATCCAAAACAGATAATATAGTAGCATGGAATGATCAAAAATTATAGATACGTTGGAGACGTATCAATCACCGCCTCCTCCTGGGTCAGAGGCCCGAAGAAGACCTCGTTGGCCCCGCCCCGCGTCGGCTGCGACCCAACGGTCCGGCGCGCCCATGACCTGAGCACCAGGGCGCGCTCTCCACTGGCCGCCTCCGCCGCGGCCGGTGCCCTCTATGGCACACCTTCTGGCGCCATCGCCGGTTCGGTGTCCGTGGTGGCCTGCAGCCCCACCACCACCGATGTTGGGGAGCCTCCTCCGGCGCCATCCGCGGCGCCTCCCTCCAGACGACGTCGCCGCTGCCTTCGCCAGCCCCCGCCTGCTCGACCATGTCGGTCCACGGCGGGGTGCCATCCTCAAGCACCACTACCTCCTGGTCGAGGTTCATCACGTCCGCACGGCCATCCCGGCCGTGCCCTCCCCCAGATGCCGGCACGAAGACCGTTCCCGCCGCCACCGTCCCCTCCGACATCTTCGGCCACGATGGTCCCTCACCGGCCCGCGCCCACGTCGATGCGACGTTAACCCAGGCCTCGGGCGACGCCGCCTCCAGCTTCGCCACGTCCTGGTTCCAGTCTCGCCAGGCCTGGCTTTCAGCGTCGGCCGGGTCCAGACCGAGGTCCGGATCCGCCGCCTCCGCCCGCTCCTCCTCCTCGTCTCAGTCGACGGTGCCGGACCGGCTCCTCCGGAACGCGGCGCCCTCATTGGACGCAGCGTCTGCCGCCGCCACCTCCAACAAGATCGGTGACCTGAAATAAAAGACAGAGTAAAAACACAAGAGCCAAGAAGAGCAGCTCGTCCACTCGATTCAAGCAAGGAAACTCACCCCGGCACCACCGAAACGGTGGGCCTCGCCTCCCTCTCCTGCGGAGCGCCGCGCCTCCTCTTGGCGGGCGGCTTCGTGCCACCAGCCGGTTCCGCCGAGCGTTCCGCAGCCGAGGCCCGCGGCCCGACGCTATCATTCCCGTGTGGCCGACTCGCCGCCGCCGCCCCTGAGACGAACCGGCTCCGGCCGCGCCGCCTCCACCACCGCAACAACAACTCATGTTAGCATCGCCAAGACCATCACGGAGCAACTCGAAGAAATGGAGACAAGCTTACCCACATGGCACCCCGCGCCCGCGTCGGCGGTCGCCCCCTCCCCTCCGCTGTGGGCCTCGGGCTCCTCCGAGACAGCACGGGCCACCTGCGTCCGTGCCCGGTCGTAAGGATGTCGAATGGCGTTCAGAAGTATCTCCCGCGTCGCGTCGGGACGGACAAGAAAATGAGTAGCAGCAAAGTATGGAGACCATGGACTCACCACGGGCGCCGGGTTCGCCTGGCTGCGGAGACTTCCCGAACTCCCAGAGGTCCCGCAGGTTGGTGTTGGAGATGTCGTTGACCCTACGGGCGACCTG
The DNA here is from genome assembly GCF_003073215.2 of Triticum urartu. NCBI lineage: Eukaryota > Viridiplantae > Streptophyta > Magnoliopsida > Poales > Poaceae > Triticum > Triticum urartu. The sequence continues at coordinate 507,607,999 of NC_053027.1, read as the reverse complement.
GTCCGCCCCCAGCCGCAAGTTCGACATGCGGGTGGGGTCCTGAAGCCCCGTCATCTCGCCAATGAGATGGCTGTGCTGCTGCAGCTGCAGCACTCGGCGCCTGATGAAGGTGGCGATTAGTCGGTGCCGGTGAGCCCTTCCCGCTCCTTCATCACCGACGCCCGTTCGCACAGGTTGAGAACCTCCCGTGATGGGTGCTTGGGGGTAATAACCCTAGTTCTTCTTCTCCTTCGGCGGAAAGTTGACGAAGGGCGGCAAGTTGACGTGGTCCACGCCGAGGTTGCGGACGTAGAAGAAGGAATTCTGCCATTTCTTGACAGAATCCTCTAGCGGCATCTTCGGGCAATCAGCGCCCGACTGCTTGGAGATGACGGCGGCCCCGCACTAAGACATCTCCCCGGCCCTCGGCCCCTGCTGCTTCAAGGAGAAGAAACGCACCCAGAGATCGATCGAAGGCTCGACCCCCAGGTACCCCTCGCAGAGGGTAACGAAGCCAAAGAGTTGCACGATGGCGCCGACGCCAAGATGGTGGGGCTGGAGCCCGAAGAACTCCAGAAAGTCGTTGAAGAAGGTGCCCTTCGGAAGCCCGAACCCGCGCTTGAAGTGCGGGTAGAAGACTACGCGCTCCGTGCCCTTTGGCCACGGCTCTCCCTCGCCCCACGGCTCTTGCTCGCCCCGCGGCAGGCGCACGACAACCTCCGTCTCCCCGGCAAGCGCCTGGAGGTGCGAAGATAGGCGATGTCATGGGGGGTGACGATCGAGCCAATCCACGAGCCCGACAGCAGTGCCATGGACGAAGGCGAAAGAGGGAAAGGAAGAAGATAACGACGAAGCTCTGCTCAAGGCAGCTGGCGCCGTGGTGCGCGGCGGTCGCAAGAAGCAGAGGAAGGAAGGAATAAGAAGGGGGTGCGTGCGAGAATGACTGCCGCCGCCCCCCTCCCCCAATTTATAGCCCACAAGTCGAAACGTGGGGAAGTAGGATCGTTTGCGCTCGCCCCTCCCACTGCCCCGCAATAATTGCGCATGTACGCGCGCAGTAACTGCATCGAGAACGGCAACCGGCCTGCGGACGCCGGAATAAATCCACGCGCGTGGGCCGAGGGCGCACGGCCGCGGGCCCCCAGTGCGTCGCCCATCCTATCGCGCGCGTGGCCTGTCAGGCCTCTACAGCTTCCGAGCGCCACGTGGCGTCCGCGCGAAGTTCAAAAGATCACCCCAAGATTCGATAGACTCTTCGGTTTCCCGCCCCTGCCGGGGTGCCGCGATCCGTCTTCCGGAAGCCGGCACGCAGTGGGTGTTGCCGAACCAGGCGGCCGCAAAATTCACCTCCTCAGGGGGGGAACTGCGAAGGCCCTCCCATCCGAAGACGGTGGACCTTCACAGCTTCGGGGACTACTGTCGGGGAGATGAACCCCAGGCAGGCAACGGAACCCGGATCCTTTTCAAAAACAACGGGGCCAACAACGCCCCTTGAGCCGGCTCACGCTTGGCCGGGTCGCTCGACCCGACCGAACTCCGCAACCCGGCCGGACTCCTCGACTCGGCCCCAACAACCAGCTCAAGACGGCTGAACCCGACACGTCAAGACTTCGCCAACAAGCCAGCTCCACCCTTGGCGCGTTCCTCAACCCGGCCATGGGTCAGCTCCCGTCCCATCCCAGACGGACAATGGGACGAGTATCAACCTACCGATGACCGAGGCAACAGTGCCCCGCCTGTTGGAAATATGCCCTAGAGGCAATAATAAATTAGTTATTATTATATTATATTTCATTGTTCATGATAATCGTTTATTATCCATGCTAGAATTGTATTGATAGGAAACTCAGATACATGTGTGGATACATAGACAACACCATGTCCCTAGTAAGCCTCTAGTTGACTAGCTCGTTGATCAATAGATGGTTACAGTTTCCTGACCATGGACATTGGATGTCGTTGATAACGGGATCACATCATTAGGAGAATGATGTGATGGACAAGACCCAATCCAAAGCCTAGCACAAAGATCGTGTAGTTCGTATACTAAAGCTTTTCTAATGTCAAGTATCATTTCCTTAGACCATGAGATTGTGCAACTCCCGGATACCGTAGGAATTCTTTGGGTGTACCAAATGTCATAACGTAACTGGGTGGCTATAAAGGTTCACTACAGGTATCTCCGAAAGTGTCTGTTGGGTTGGCACGAATCAAGACTGGGATTTGTCACTCCGTGTAACGGAGAGGTATCTGTGGGCCCACTCGGTATGACATCATCATAATGTGCACAATGTGACCAAGGAGTTGATCACGGGATGATGTGTTACGGAACGAGTAAAGATACTTGCCGGTAATGAGATTGAACAAGGTATCGGGATACCGACGATCGAATCTCGGGCAAGTATCGTACCGATAGACAAAGGGAATTGCATACGGGATTGATTGAATCCTCGACATCGTGGTTCATCCGATGAGATCATCGTGGAACATGTGGGAGCCAACATGGGTATCCAGATCCCGCTGTTGGTTATTGACCGGAGAGTTGTCTCGGCCATGTCTGCATGACTCCCGAGCCCGTAGGGTCTACACACTTAAGGTTCGATGACGCTAGGGTTATAGGGAAAGTATGTACATGGTTACCGAATGTTGTTCGGAGTCCCAGATGAGATCCCGGACGTCACGATGATTTTCGGAATGGACCGGAGGTAAAGATTGATATATAGGAAGTATGGTTTTGGCCACCGGAAGTGTTCCGGGCATCACCGGTAGTGTTCCGGGACCACCGGAGGGGTCCGGGGGTCCACCGGGAGGGGCCACGGGCCCCGAAGGCATACATGGGCCAAGTGTGAGAAGGGACCAGCCCCTAGGTGGGCTGGGGCGCCTCCCCACCAAGGCCCATGTGCCTAGGGAGAAGAGGGGGCAAACCCTAAGGGCAGATGGGCCCTAAGGCCCATGCCTGGTGCGCCTCCCTCTCCCCCCACTTGGCCGCCACCCTAGATGGGGATTGGGGCTGCCGCCACCCCTAGGGTGGAAACCCTAGGTGGGGCTCAGCCTTCCCTCTCCCCCTATATATAGTGGAGGCAAAGGGGCAGCCCAACACACGAGGTTCTTCCCCTGTTGGCGCAGCCCTACCCCTCTCCCTCCTCGTCTCTCGTAGTGCTTGGCGAAGCCCTGCTGGAGTCCCGCGCTCCTCTACCACCACCACGTCGTCGTGCTGCTGCTGGATGGAGTCTTCCCCAACCTCTCCTTCTCCCCTTGCTGGATCAAGGCGTAGGAGACGTCACCGGGCTGTACGTGTGTTGAACACGGAGGTGCCGTCCGTTCGGCACTAGGATCATCGGTGATTTGGATCACGACGAGTACGACTCCATCAACCCCGTTCACTGGAACGCTTCCGCTTAGCAATCTACAAGGGTATGTAGATGCACTCTCCTTCCCCTCGTTGCTAGATTACTCCATAGAGTGATCTTGGTGATGCATAGAAAATTTTAATTTTCTGCTACGATCCCCAACAGTGGCATCATGAGCTAGGTCTATGCGTAGTTTCTATGCACGAGTAGAACACAAAGCAGTTGTGGGCGTTGATTTTGTCAATTTACTTGCCGTTACTAGTCTTATCTTGATTCGGCGGCATCGTGGGATGAAGCGGCCCGGACCGACCTTACACATACTCTTACGTGAGACTGGTTCCACCGACTGACATGCACTAGTTGCATAAGGTGGCTAGCGGGTGTCTGTCTCTCCCACTTTAGTCGGATCGGATTCGATGAAAAGGGTCCTTATTAAGGGTAAATAGAAATTGGCATATCACATTGTGGTTTTGGCGTAGGTAAGAAACGTTCTTGCTAGAAACCTATAGCAGCCACGTAAAAACTTGCAACAACAATTAGAGGACGTCTAACTTGTTTTTGCAGCATATGCCTTGTGATGTGATATGGCCAAAAGGATGTGATGAATGATATATGTGATGTATGAGATTGATCATGTTCTTGTAATAGGAATCACGACTTGCATGTCAATGAGTATGACAACCGGCAGGAGCCATAGGAGTTGGCTTAATTTATTTATGACCTGCGTGTCAACATAAACGTCATGTAGTTACTTTACTTTATTGCTAAAGCGTTAGCCATAGTAGTAGAAGTAATAGATGACGAGACAACTTCAAGAAGACACGATGATGGAGATCATGATGATCGAGATCATGGTGTCATGCCAGTGACAACGATGATCATGGAGCCCCGAAGATGGAGATCAAAAGGAGCAAAATGATATTGGCCATATCATGTCACTATTTGATTGCATGTGATGTTTATCATGTTTTACATCTTATTTGCTTAGAACGATGGTAGCTTAAATAAGATGATCCCTCACTAAAATTTCAAGAAAAGTGTTCCCCCTAACTGTGCACCGGTGCGAAGGTTCGTCGTTTCGAAGCACGACGTGATGATCGGGTGTGATAGATTCTAACGTTCGAATACAACGGGTGTAAGCCAGATTTACACACGCAATACACTTAGGTTGACTTGACGAGCCTAGCATGTACAGACATGGCCTCGGAACACGGAAGACCGAAAGGTCGAGCATGAGTCGTATAGAAGATACGATCAACATGAAGATGTTCACCGATGTTGACTAGTCCGTCTCATGTGATGATCGGACACGGCCTAGTTGACTCGAATCATGTTTCACTTAGATGACTAGAGGGATGTCTATATGAGTGGGAGTTCATTAAATAATTTGATTAGATGAACTCAATTATCATGAACATAGTCTAAATTGTCTTTGCAAATATGTTGTAGATAAATAGCTCACGTTGTAGCTCCCTGTTTCAATACGTTCCTAGAGAAAGACCAAGTTGAAAGATATTGTAAGCAATGATGCGGACTAGGTCCGTAGTCCGAGGAGTGTCCTCGCTGCTACACAGAAGGCTTACGTCTTTGATGCACCGCTCGATGTGCAAACCCCTACAGCGTCGTCTGTGGATGTTGTGAACACCTGACAGACACATCCTGATGACTACTTGATAGTTTAGTGCACCATACTTTACGGCTTAGAATCGGGATTCAAATGACGTTTTGAACGCCATAGAACATATGAGATGTTCCAAGAGCTGAAATTGGGAATTCAGACTCATGCCCGTGTTGAGAGGTGTGAGACCTCTGAAAAGTTCTTTTGCCAACAAGATGGAGGAGAATAGCTCAGCTAGTAAGCATGTGCTCAGAATGTCTGGGTGCTACAATCACTTAAATCAAGTGGGGGTTAAACTTCCAGATAAGATAGTGATTGATAGAGTTCTCTAGCCACTATCACTAAGCTACTAGATCTTCGTGATGAACTATGACATGCAAGGGATGGATTTGATCCCGGAGCTGTTCGCAGTGCTTAAGACCGCAAAAGGTAGAAATCAAGAAGGAGCATCAAGTGTTGATGGTTTAACAAGACCACTGGTTTCAAGAAGGGCAAGGGCTAGAAGGGAAACTTCATGGATGGCAAACCAGTTGCCGCTCCAGTGAAGGAACCCAAGGTTGAACCCAAACCCGAGACTAAGTGCTTCTATTGTAAGGGGAACGGTCCCTGGTAGCGAAATTACCCCAAATGCATGGTAGATAAGAAGGCTGGCAACTTCAAAGTATATACGTGTTATTAATGTGTACCTCACTAGTACTCCTGGTAGCACCTGGGTATTGGATGCCGGTTCAGTTGCTATTATTGGTGACTTGAAGCAAAAGCTACTGACTAAACGGAGACTGGCTAAGGGCGAGGTGACGATGTGTGTTGGAAGTGTTTCCAAAGTTGATGAGATCACCATCGCACGCTCCATCTGCCTTCGGGATTAGTATTGAACCTAGATACATGTTATCAGGTGTCTACGTTGAGCATGAATATGATTAGATCATGTTCATTGCAATACGGTCATTCATTTAAGTTAGAGAATAATGGTTATTCTGTTTTACATGAATGATACCTTTCATGGTCATGCACCCTATGTGAATGGTTCATTGAATCTCGGTCGTGGTAATACACATGTTTACGCCAAAAGATGTAGAGTTAATAATGATAGTACCACTTTCTTGTGGCACTGCCGCTTAAGTCATATTGGCGTAAGATGCATGAAGAAACTACATGTCGATGGATGTTTGGAGTCACTTGATTTTGAATCACTTGACACATGCGAGCCATGCCTCATAGGTAGGATGACTAAGACCCCGTTTTCAGGTACAATGAAACGGGCCAGTGACTTGTTGGAGATCATGCATGCTGATGCGTGTGATCCAATGAGAATTGAAGCGTGCAGTGGATATCGCTATTTTCTCATCTTCACTGACGATTTGAGTAGATCTACTTAATGAAGCACAAGTCTGAAACGTTTGAAAATTTCAAGCGATTTCAGAGTGAAGTTAAGAATCATCATACCAATAAGATCATGTTCCTACGATCTGATCAAAAGGGGATTTTCTGAGTTATGAGTTTGGCAATCACTTAAGACATTGTGGAATTGTTTCACAGTTGAAGCCACCTGGGACACCACAATGTAATGGTGTGTCCGGACGTCGTAATCGAACCCTATGAGATATGGTATGATCTATGATGTCTCTTACCAATCTACCATTTTCATTTTGAGGTTATGCGTTAGAGACAGCCGCATTCACTTTAGATAGGACACCATCTAAGTCCGTTGAGACGATGTCGTATGAACATTGGTTTGGCAAGAAACCAAAGTTGTCGTTTCTTAATGTTTCGGGCTGCGATACTTAAGGCTTCAGCCGGAGAAGCTCGAACCCAAAGCGGACAAACACATCTTCATAGGATACCCAAAGGTGATAGTATGGTATACCTTCTATCTCAGATCCGAGGGCAAATTGTTTATCTCTAAGAACGGGTCCTTTCTCGAGAAGGAGTTTCTCTCGAAAGAATTGAATGGGAGGAAGATAGAACTTGATGAGGTTGTCGAACCTTTACTTCAACCAGAGAGTGATGCAACACAGAAAGATGTTTTCTGTGGCGCCTATGTCTTTTGAATAGGAAGTTAATGATAGTGATCATGAAGCTTCGGATCAAGTTGCTATCGAACCTCGTAGGTCAACAAGGATATGTACTACTCCGAAGTGGTACGGTAATCCTGTCTTAGATGTCATGTTGTTAGACAACAATGAACCTACGAGCTATGGAGAAGCGATGGTGGGCCCGTATTCCGACAAATGGTTAGAAGCCATGAAATCCGAGATAGGATCCATATATCAGAACAAAGTATTGACTTTGGTGGACTTGCCCGATGATCGGCAAGCCATTGAGATAAATGGATCTTTAAGAAGAAGACGGACGTGGGCGGTAATGTTACCGTCTATGAAGCTCGACTTGTGGGAAAGAGTCTTTTCACAAGTTCAAGGAGTTGACTACGATGAGAATTTCTCACCCGTAGCGATGCTTAAGTCCGTCGGAATCATGATAGCATTAGCTGTATTTTTCGATTATGAAATCTTACAGATGGATGTCAAAACAAGTTTTCTTACCAGTTTTCGTAAGAAAAGTTGTATGTGATACAACAAAAGGTTTTGTCGATCCTAAGGATGCTAAAAGGTATGCTGGCTCCAGCAATCCTTCTATGGACTAGAGCAAGCATCTCGGAATCGGAATATATGTTTTGATGGAGTGATCAAAGCTTTTAGGTTTATACAATGTTTGCTAGAAACTTGTATTTACAAGAAAGTGAGTGGGAGCACTACAACATTTCTGATAAGTATATGTGGATGACATATTGTTGATCCGAAATAATGTAGAATTTCTGGAAAGCATAAACGGTTGTTTGAAGAGTGTTTTTCAAAGGAAGACCTGGATAAAGCTGCTTACATATTGGGCATCAAGATCTATAGAGATAGATCAAGATGCCTGATGGTACTTTCAAAGAACGCACACCTTGACATGTTTTTGAAGGAGTTCAAAATAGATCAGTCAAAGAAGGGGTTGTTACCTGAGTTGTAAGGTGTGAAGTTGAGTAAGACTCAAAGCTTGACCACGGCAGAAGAAAGAGGAAGGACGAAGGTCATCCCCTATGCTCTTTTCATAGGCTCTATACGGTATGACATGCTAAGTACCGCACCTGATGTGTTCCTTGCCACATGTCTGCAAGAGGGTACAAAGGTGATCTAGGACTGGATCACCAAATAGCGGTCAAAATTGTCCTTAGAGGAATAAGGAAATATTTCTCGGTTATGGAGGTGATAAAGAGTTCGACGTAAAGAGTTATGTCGATGCAATCTTAACACCTATCCGGATAGCTCTGGGTAGAGATACCGGATATGTATAATGGAGCAACAATTTGGAATAGCTCCAAGTGGAACGTGGTAGAAGCATCTACGATATGACATAAACTTTTGCGAAATACATAGGGATCTGAATATGGCAAGACCCGTTGACTACAACCTCTCTCACAAGCATAACATGATCAAACCCAGAACTCTTTGAGTGTTTATCACATAGTGATGTGAACTAGATCATTGAGTCTAGTAGACTCTTGGATGTTGGTCACATGGCGATGTGACCTGTGAGTGTTAATCACATGGCGATGTGAACTAGATTATTGACTCTAGTGCAAGTGGGAGACTGTTGGAAATATGCCCTAGAGGCAATAATAAATTAGTTATTATTATATTATATTTCATTGTTCATGATAATCGTTTATTATCCATGCTAGAATTGTATTGATAGGAAACTCAGATACATGTGTGGATACATAGACAACACCATGTCCCTAGTAAGCCTCTAGTTGACTAGCTCGTTGATCAATAGATGGTTACAGTTTCCTGACCATGGACATTGGATGTCGTTGATAACGGGATCACATCATTAGGAGAATGATGTGATGGACAAGACCCAATCCTAAGCCTAGCACAAAGATCGTGTAGTTCGTATGCTAAAACTTTTCTAATGTCAAGTATCATTTCCTTAGACCATGAGATTGTGCAACTCCCGGATACCGTAGGAATGCTTTGGGTGTACCAAACGTCACAACGTAACTGGGTGGCTATAAAGGTTCACTACAGGTATCTACGAAAGTGTCTGTTGGGTTGGCACGAATCGAGACTGGGATTTGTCACTCCGTGTAACGGAGAGGTATCTCTGGGCCCACTCGGTAGGACATCATCATAATGTCCACATTGTGACCAAGGAGTTGATCACGGGATGATGTGTTACGGAACGAGTAAAGAGACTTGCCGGTAACGAGATTGAACAAGGTATCGGGATACCGACGATCGAATCTCGGGCAAGTATCGTACCGATAGACAAAGGGAATTGCATACGGGATTGATTGAATCCTCGACATCATGGTTCATCCGATGAGATCATCGTGGAACATGTGGGAGCCAACATGGGTATCCATATCCTGCTGTTGGTTATTGACCGGAGAGTTGTCTCGGCCATGTCTGCATGACTCCCGAGCCCGTAGGGTCTACACACTTAAGGTTCGATGACGCTAGGGTTATAGGGAAAGTATGTACGCGGTTACCGAATGTTGTTCAGAGTCCCGGATGAGATCCCGGACGTCACGAGGAGTTCCGGAATGGACCAGAGGTAAAGATTGATATATAGGAAGTATGGTTTTGGCCACCGGAAGTGTTCCGGGCATCACCGGTAGTGTTCCGGGACCACCGGAGGGGTCCAGGGGTCCACCGGGAGGGGCCACGGGCCCCGGAGGCATACATGGGCCAAGTGTGAGAAGGGACCAGCCCCTAGGTGGGCTGGGGCGCCTCCCCACCAAGGCCCATGCGCCTAGGGAGAAGAGGGGGCAAACCCTAAGGGCAGATGGGCCCTAAGGCCCATGTCTGGTGCGCCTCCCTCTCCCCCCACTTGGCCGCCACCCCAGATGGGGATTGGGGCTGCCGCCACCCCTAGGGTGGAAACCCTAGGTGGGGGCGCAGCCCTCCCTCTCCCCCTATATATAGTGGAGGCAAAGGGGCAGCCCAACACATGAGGTTCTTCCCCTGTTGGCGCAGCCCTACCCCTCTCCCTCCTCGTCTCTCGTAGTGCTTGGCGAAGCCCTGCTGGAGTCCCGCGCTCCTCCACCACCACCATGCTGTCGTGCTTCTGCTGGATGGAGTCTTCCCCAACCTCTCCTTTTCCCCTTGCTGGATCAAGGCGTAGGAGACGTCACCGGGCTATACGTGTGTTGAACGCGGAGGTACCGTCCGTTCGGCACTAGGATCATCGGTGATTTGGATCACGACGAGTACGACTCCATCAACCCCGTTCACTTGAACGCTTCCGCTTAGCGATCTACAAGGGTATGTAGATGCACTCTCCTTCCCCTCGTTGCTAGATTACTCCATAGATTGATCTTGGTGATGCGTAGAAAATTTTAAATTTCTGCTACGATCCCCAACACCGCCCATGCCTCTGGTCAGCCGTGGCGTGGCAACAGTGCCCCACCTACCCTCTGACCAGGACCGGCGAGGCAACAGTGCAACCACTGTCACCAATGACGCCAGCAAGCGGCGACCTGACGGAGCGCCACTGTAGCCGACTCAACCCGACCACTCCCTAATGATCGACAAGACGGCCAACAGTGCCCCCATACCCGGCGGGCCCCGCGCCCGGAGAACCCGGCGAGCCCGGACCCCCGGCGGGTCCCAGCGCCGACTTCCCGGACAATGACAACCCGGCCCCACGGCCTTGTAACATTACTATTGTACCCCTGGGGGGTGACCTATAAAACCCCCCAGGAGGCCTCCATGCACGGGGGTGAAGAAACCGATCAGTAGAACACACACATACAGAGAAGGAGCAGCAAAGCCTTGGCCATCCTTCCTTCTTCCCCAACACAGCTCAAGGAGCAACTCTATACTGAAACACATCAACCACACTCGGCAGGACTAGGGGTATTATCTCTCCGGAGAGCCCCGAACATGGGTATGTCTTGCGTCCCGCGCTCGCTCATGCCAACCTCGCTTCTGGAGCCTATCAGTGCCCTCGAGCCTCCTCCTATCTTTAGTCATCCCTTAGCATCTGCCGTGCGTCCACCACGACACCTGGCGAGAGCAAAAGAAGAAAAAAACAGAACGCCATCCGCGTAGAGAAGCCCCTCATAGCACCACATGGCAAGGCCGGGCAGGAGGTGAATGACGTTGCGCCCCGCGTGAACGAAACAACACGACACAGTCAGGCAGGGCTCACGCATGAGCCTCACGCGTGCGAACCATCTTGGTGTGGTGCCACCGACGCTGCCAGGCGGACCCGTCCTCGTCCGACACTCATGTGGCGGCGCACGCCGTCGAGATGGAAAACACCCCATGACGGTGGCCCCGGCCACATCCATGGCCCATCCGTCAAGGACGCACAAATCGGACGCTCGTGAGTACCCAGGGAGCCAGCCACGGGAGGCTCCAGCAACGGACAACTCGAAGAATTCTTTTCACTGAGTCTAGACTAATGTATTTTTTCCTTAAATGTGAAGAATTGGTTCCTATCCTATATAGAAACAGGAATCCATTTGTACAAACTAGAGGGCTCCAAAGAAAATTTTCCTATGAAATTTTTATCCTTGCGAGTTCCTACAAATTCCCTTATAAATCGAAGAGACCCGAGTCTTTTCATGGCAACACAGGAAATGGAAACCAGAACCTTCCATCCGCTCCAATCAGTACACGACGTGGGCTCCAATTCAAACACAGGAAAGAAAGAAAAAACAAATACCCACACGAGGTGAAGTAAAGTAAGAAGAAGAGCTGGCGTGGCACGAGATGTGTTGCTTGGAGTGTGCCTAAATTCTGCCCCGAAAAGAAGCCGCTACCAACACAGAGAGGAACATAAAGCACAGAGGAAAGCGAGAGCACATGGACGTCGCAAAAGCGGCTCATCCCGAGCAGCACCACTGACTTCATCACGGGAAGCCCCTCGCCGAAGCTGCTAAAGCCGGAGCCTTTCGCTGCCGATCTCCTCTAGCCTCCCGGCCCTCCTCCTCTCCCGGAGAACCCCTCGCCGCCCACTCCAACGAGCCTAGCCGAGGCGCCAAAAATAAACCCGTACTGCCTCTCCCCCCGATCCTCGCGGAGGCGGTCGATGGAGGTTGCCGCGGCGGGAGAGCCGGCGCCCGCGGGCGAGTGGCTGGAGGAGCGCGGCGTGGACGCCGTGTACCTCCCCAGGCTGATCGCCGGCGTCATCTCCGGCGCGCTCACCGGCCTCTTCGCTCTCGGTAATTGGTCGCTGGCAGCTCCTCCTCTCTCGCGTGCTCTCGCCGGCCCGGCCGTTCTTGTTGGGCGCACTCCGGCATGGCCCCGAGCATGTGTTCTGAATTCTGATTGGTGCATGCTCTGTGGTGTGTTGTTAAGCTGGAGCATTGACCGGAGCCGTCACCGGCGCGCTGGCGGGCAGGGCCTCCGACAGCGGCGTTCTCCGGGGAGCTGGACTGGGAGCCATCGCCGGGGCCGTCCTCTCCATCGAGGTTCTCGAGGCGTCTCGCGCGTACTGGTGCTCGGACCGGCTCGGCACGTGCTCCATGGTCAGTGACATTAAGCTTCTTCCGCCCCCTTGATGCTATCAGAATTCAGAATTTCAAATTGTTTGTTGTGGCAATCAGTTCCATAATGTCTTCCCAAGATGACATCTGGTGATCCTGTACATGCTATCTGCTTTTTGGCCTGAATGCCTTATGCCACAATCCAATTGTCTATTGGTAGGTCCTTTTAGCTTTAGGGTCTGCTAGTTGCTGTGATTTTTATTCTAAAAAAGCTAAAGTTATATTGATTTGTGTAAAATTTTATGTTGATATGTTGTGCCATTTGGTAGAAAAGGCAAATTCTATGTGTTTTATATTTATACATATTTGCTACTCCCTCCTTCCATCTATATAGGGCCTAATGCGTTTTTCGAGGCTAATTTTGATCAAATATTAAATTAAAGTAATAATATATGACATGCAACTTACACAAAGCACATCGTTAAATTCGTGTGTGAAAGAAGCTTTCAATGATATAATTTTTACATTGTGCATGTCATGTACTATTAATCTTGTCAATAGTCAAAGGCGGTCTTAAAAAACGCATTAGGCCCTATATAGATGGACGGAGGGAGTACCACTTGTTCTTTTTGGATGCGCCACATACTGTCGGGTTTTCCTCTGATTATTTTTCTGATATACTGTATAATGTTACTCATTATTTTAGTTCCATATAAAGTGATGTTCACTATTACGCCAGCTGGCGAAAGGGGGATGTGCTGCAAGGCGATTAAGTTGGGTAACGCCAGGGTTTTCCCAGTCACGACGTTGTAAAACGACGGCCAGTGAATTGTAATACGACTCACTATAGGGCGAATTCATTTCTTCAGGCAGATTTCATAGAGCAGCTCCTCCATGCCCGGTTTGTGCAACAGCAGCTCGGGTCCTCGGCACACATGGCGTACCGTTGGCAGGTCAGTTTCAGTATTATCTACCTCATCATCCACGACAACGTTCGCCACGAAACCGAGAGAGAAATGGCACCAAACCGACGGCGATGTATACACGAGTGTTGCTTGTCAAGTGTGGTGCATTTGGTGAAGGAATTAAATCAGATTGAATGGCCAGCACTGCAAAAAGGGCGGTGTTGGATTCAGACAATCAATGGCGGTCCCGTCGTGCGTTGTTGCTGCGTCTGTACTGAATTTTGGATTGGTTTTTTCTTCATCAAACAGCTCAGCATACCGGATTTCGGGCACGATGATGTGTACGACATCTTCGGGGACATTTCGTCGAGAGGGCTTTCGCGGGAGGCACTGGAGAAATTACCGCACTACGTGGTGGCTGATCAGGCTCAGGCTCAGGGCAAATCGGGTGAAGACCTGTCTTGTGCCATCTGTCTACAGGTACAATTATCATGAGAACCTCTCTTGCATAGTTTGCCCTTCATTTTGTTCAAGGCAAATACTGTATATTTTTCCTAAGGAAAAGACAGGCGCACTGTCGATTTCATTAACAACGGAAACGGGGAACAAACCGTTCATCATTTTTACAGAAGAACCTAAAAAACAAGGAGTTGGAAAACAAGATTATGTTGAAGTTAATGTGGCTCCCATAATTTCATAAAAGGGGGTGAAAATTAAGCTATGTACCATTAGGTCATAAATGGTTGTTAGATACTTAGTACTTTGTACTTTACCACTAGGTGGTTGTAACTTGATCAGTGTGCTGGAGATCCATAGCAGAGTACCTACCATACCACTAGGTGGTTGCTACTATTTTCCAGCTGGTTGTCAGTGATGATTTATCTGGTACTAAATCTAGGACGAAACTTTGTGCTAAAGACTAAGGTTCAGAGAGTCTTCTGTAACAAAATGACTCTAAAAACTCACCTAGGACCAAACCGTTTTCTTCACTGTGACATTGAACTGCAATACCATGATTGGGCAATGAATGCAGAGAGGTGCAACAACCACCACGCTTATGTCTTGGTTAGATTTTTATAAAAGCAATTGCCATTATCGGATTTCATACCAATTTTTGCCTGCTACTAAATGCAATGCGGTTGGTATTTGCTTTATGTCGTTTTCCATCATTATCTTTCCTTTTCCAACTGAATAGTGTGACCCCTGATCTTAATAGTGTGATTCCTGATGTTAATAGTATGATTCTTGATCTTGTAGGATATGGTAGGTGGTGAGTCGGCGAGAAGGTTGCCCAATTGCTCCCATGCTTTTCATCAGCTCTGCGTGGACAAATGGCTCACTAGCCACGGTTCATGCCCTGTGTGTCGGCAACATGTGTAATGTACATAGGTATACGTTGCTTACGATCTGAGTTCTCTGCCCTAGGAGTTAGTTGTGTAAAATGTCTGCTCCTATACAATGTAGAAAGAGAGGGGAGAGGGAGTGTACACACACAGCGTTGTAAATTAGATTAATCTGTCTATTTTACTCCAAGGCTCCAAGCAAGTGGATATGTACATCTGGTATTTTCTTTTACATTAAGGGTGAATGTAAAGTTGAAAAACATGCACGGCTGCCATAGGATGTATACAAGCCATTTTAGAATGTGGACATGTGGTTAATGCTGATGGATGTATCTCTTTTTTTTAGGGACTTTTTTTTTGTATCGATGATGGATGTATCTCTGTTGCGTCCTATATATGTGAATAAAATGAGTCTGTACATTTTTTTTGTAGTAGAAGAAGATTTATGTACATTTCTACTAAAAAAATCCATATGAGGGAGCAGTTTTTTTCAAGGAGCAGATTGACTGCCTTTTCTTTTATCGAAAGATGAACTGCCTATTCGTAATTAAAAAAAATTGGGTGGTCTAGTGCACTTGGTATATCTCCAAGGGTCTAGTGCATACAATATGCCTCCCTTGTGTTGCTAACGTGAGTAAGAGAGCATTTGATTCTCGGAGTGAAAACCCTTTTGCAGTTCAAACCTACCTACTTTCATGGTAGGAACTTGGGTTTATGTTCAGTAACCTCGTATATTTTTGGGACTGGTGGCTTAGCGACACCTTTTCGTAAGATCACCCGGAAGATATATGCCTTGTGTATTGAGAAGTTAATTGTATCGCAGACTCTATACTACATTTAGTTTTCCCGCTATCTAGAATCGTAGTAGTAGTGAAACTCACTTCAGAAAAAGGAGGACACTCAAACTTAACCAAATATGGTGGCCCTTCCCTCCAAGCCTGATGATGTTATGGTGTTACACAGGTTGTTTATTTTTTGGTAAATGAAGGATCAAAGATTTAGAATAGGAGGAGAGGAGAGGGTGAATAGGTGAGTACCCAAATTTACTTCTATTAGTTGATTTTAGAGGGATTGTGGAATAGTAAGTTCTCTACAAATGGAACTAAGATGAGCACCCTATATGATGATCTATTGCAAGAAAGAAAGATATGCAAGGTAAATAAGCAAGCAAGGAATAATCACAAACTAATTAGAGGTTAGGGGACGAAATAACCCCATGCGTTGGAGATAAAGATGTATCCCCAAAGTTCACACCCTTCGGGCGCTAATTTCTGTTGGAGAGGTGAAGGCCATCATATGCCTTAAGTGACAACGAATGCCTCACATTCTTTTTCGAGAGCCTCGACAAACCAGCATCTAAACTCCCACCACTAGTGGTTGTTCTTAGGGCGAACAACAAACCCTCACAAACTTTTTGGAGCACAAATCTACAACTTGGAATTTCCCGAATGATGCCAAACCGCCTAGAGTTTGGCACAAACCTAAGAGTAATATATCACACAAAGAACTTTGGGGGTTGGGGGGGGGGGGGGGGTTCAAGATTTTCTAGGTGGAATCAAAGATTTAGGGTTCGTCTTTATTTTTGTCTCAAGAAATCAAACTTTGGTTAGTTATAGAGTGAGGAATGGGAGCTTGGAGGTGGCAGCAATGGTGAAGCTTGAGGATCTGGTCGGCACCCTCTCCTTGGCGTGGGGGCATATATTTTTTTGTTGCGGTGAAAGTAATATCTGATTAGGTGGTGTCATTACTAACTTGGTTAGGAAAGAGATTAGTGGGGTGTGTACAATGGCCTAATGACGAAGGTTGTCGTAGATGAACAAATTTAACACTTTTTTAATAGGTTAACTCGTCTCACTGAAGTGTGGCCTAGTCCTATGTTAGGAAGGCATTGAGAGAGGTTTGGGCGCATGCTTGAGTCGAACGCGCCTCTTTGGTACCATATCCAAGTTCCTTTCCTCAACATTGGTCCGAGTCGAACACGTACCCTTAGACTAAACCCAGAGCTCCTCAATCCGTCTTGGAGCTCTAATGCACCCCCACCTTGAGTTTATTCAAGTGAGAGTAAAGTGAGAAATCCCCATGGGGTGGGGCTTATATTATATGGCTATATGGGCTAGGAGTATTCTTTAGTCCATGGGTGCATTTGGTGGGCTAGGAGAGGGTATGAATCCATTGCTCGTGGTGGACAATTCCATTCACCCCTCCACCATGTTGGGCTTATATTTATGGCTCATTTCTTGACTTGGCCTCCTTGCCTTTAGTGGTTCCTTGGACTTGATCGTATCATCTTTTCCCCCTCCATTGAACTTGTTTCACCATAACAAGTGACTTGGAATTTCGTTGAATGCCTTGGACCTTGGTTGACCACTTTGGACCATTGTTGACTTGTTAATTAAGGCTAGGTTGAACCCAGGTATAATTAATTATTCCTACAACATATATGTGCGTATAATAATCTGCATGTCACCCATGATTTCTAACAAACCGAGAGCGTTGTGGTTAGTCCGGAGTCTCCAGGCTTTTCGAGTTTACAAGGTTCATGCGGATAATACTCCAAGTTACCCATTACAGAACTGACCAAACCCGGAGGCTATACCGAAGCAGATCTGTGGTTTCGGGATGAAATATGTGGTAACAAGTATATTCTCGTGGATGATCTTCTTGGCTTTGGCATACATGTATGAGCTAGGATGTGTTTCTAGTATGAACCCCACTTATTCCTTGTGTGGCCCTCTTAATGGTATGTGAGTCCTATTTAGTATGGGAGGGCCTCCAAGCACCATTGTTTCATCTCAACGGTAGTAAATGGTGTTCATATACTCAACATATTCATTATCCCCTTATCATCTGTCATTGTCACCAAATACCACTTAAAGGCTAAGATGTTTCCTTTCAGCAAATGTGTTTTCTCAACTAAACATTTTTATATAAATAATGGTTAAAACGAGACTCATTTGCTCCTAACGACAAGTGGATCTGGAAATAATGAGTTCACATAATAATCATAATGTTCACTTGGCACTTATTAAACAATGGTGTACTTGATAAAGAAAATCTAGTGAAATGGAAATAACCCCCTTGGTAAAATATTTGTAATTAAGAGGAGACTATGTTGCACCCCTTATTACGTTGTTAGGTGACTGAGATATTTTGGAGGTTTTTATGGCCTTATTGCCATTACTTATGTTGCATCTTCTATCTTAGAATGTGTTGGGGAACGTAGCATGCAATTTCAAAAAAATTCCTACGATCGCGCAAGATCTATCTAGGAGATGCATAGCAACAAGAGGGGGAGAGTGTGTCCACGTACCCTCATAGACTGAAAGCGGAAGCGTTATGTTAACGTGGTTGATGTATTCCAACGTCTTCATGATCCAACCGATCCAAGTACCGAACGTACAACACCTCCGTGTTCAGCACACGTTCAGCTCGATGATGTCCCTCGAACTCTTGATTCAGTAGAGGGTCGAGGGAGAGTTCCGTCGGCACGACGGCATGGTGACGGTGATGGTGATGTGATCCACGCAGGGCTTTGCCTAAGCACTACGACGCTATGACCGGAGGAGTAAACTGTGGAGGGGGGCACCGCACACGGCTAAGAGAATTCTTGGTGTACCTTTGGGGTGCCCCCGCCCTTGTATATAAAGGGGGGAGGAGGCTGGCGGCCAGGAGGGGTGCGCCAAGGGGGGAGTCCTACTTGGACTCAGGACTCCCAGTCCAAGTAGGATTCGCCCCCCCTTTTCCTTTCTCCACCGGAGGGAAAAGGAAGGAGAGGGAGAGGGAAAGGGGGGCGCCGCCCCCTCCCCTTAGTCCAATTTGTACTGCCATGGGGGGCGGCCACCCCTCGCGGCCCTCCTCTCTCTCTCCACTAAGGCCCATTATTTCCCCGGGTGGTTCCGGCAACCCCTCGGTACTCCGGTAAAATATCCGAATCACTCGGAACCGCCATGATGTCCGAATATAACCATCCAATATATGAATCTTTACCTCTCGACCATTTTGAGACTCCTCATCATGTCCGTCATCTCATCCCGGACTCTGAACAAGTTCCGGTCACCAAAACACATAACTCATAATACAAATCGTCATCAAACGTTAAGCGTGCAGACCCTACAGGGTCGAGAACTATGTAGACATGACCGAGACACATCTTCGGTCAATAACCAATAGCGGAACCTGGATGCTCATATTGGTTCCTACATATTCTACGAAGATCTTTATCTGTCAAACCGCATAACAACATACGTCATTCCCTTTGTCATCGGTATGTTACTTGCCCGAGATTCGATCATCGGTATCATCATACCTAGTTCAATCTCGTTACTGGCAGGTCTCTTTACTCGTTCCATAATGCATCATCCCGCAACTAAATCATTAGTCACATTGCTTGCAAGGCTTACAGTGATGTGCATTACCGAGAGGGCCCAAAGATACCTCTCCGATAGTCGGAGTGACAAATCCTAATCTTGATGTATGCCAACTCAACAAACACCTTCGGAGAAAAATGTAGATCATCTTTGTAATCACCCAGTTACGTTGTGATGTTTGATAGCACACAAGGTGTTCCTCCGGTATTCGGGAGTTGCATAATCTCATAGTCAGAGGAATATGTATAATTCATGAAGAAAGCAATAGCAATAAAACTAAATGATCATAATGCTAAGCGAACAGATGGGTCCTGTCCATCACATCATTCTCTAATGATGTGATCCCGTTCATGAAATGACAACACATGACTATGGTTAGGAAACTTAACCATCTTTGATTAACGAGCTAGTCAAGTAGAGGCATACTAGGGACACTCTGTTTGTCTATGTATTCACACATGTACTAAGTTTCCAGTTAATACAATTCTAGCATGAATAATAAACATTTATCATGATATAAGGAAATATAAATAACAACTTTATTATTGCCTCTAGGGCATATTTCCTTCAATCTCCCACTTGCACTAGAGTCAATAATCTAGATTACATAGTAATGATTCTAACACCCATGGAGTCTTGGTGATGATCATGTTTTGCTCGTGGAACAGGCTTAGTCAACGGGTCTGCAACATTCAGATCGTATGTCTTTTGCAAATCTCTATGTCTCCCTCCTTGACTTGATCGCGGATGGAATTGAAGTGTCTCTTGATGTGTTTGGTTTTGTGAAATCTGGATTCTATCACCAAGGCTATTGCTCCAGTACTGTCACAAAAGATTTTCATTGGACCCGATGCACTAGGTATTACACCTAGATCGGATATGAACTCCTTCATCCAGACTCCTTCATTTGCTGCTTCTGAAGCAGCTATGTACTCCGCTTCACACGTAGATCCCGCCACGATGCTTTGCTTGGAACTGCACCAACTTACAGCTCCACAATTCAATATAAATATGTATACAGTTTGTGACTTAGAGTCATCCGGATTAGTGTCAAATCTTGCATCGACGTAATCATTTACGACAAGCTCATTGTCATCTCCATAAACGAGAAACATATCCTTAGTCCTTTTTGTTTGAAGGAAATATGCCCTAGAGGCAATAATAAAGTTATTATTTATTTCCTTATTTCATGATAAATGTTTATTATTCATGCTAGAATTGTATTAACCGGAAACATAATACATGTGTGAATACATAGACAAACATAGTGTCACTAGTATGCCTCTACTTGACTAGCTCGTTAATCAAAGATGGTTAAGTTTCCTAACCATAGACATGAGTTGTCATTTGATTAACGGGATCACATCATTAGGAGAATTATGTGATTGACTTGACCCATTCCGTTAGCTTAGCACTGATTGTTTAGTATGTTGTTATTGCTTTCTTCATGACTTATACATGTTCCTATGACTATGAGATTATGCAACTCCTGTTTACCGGAGGAACACTTTGTGTGCTACCAAACTTCACAACGTAACTGGGTGATTATAAAGGTGCTCTACAGGTGTCTCCGAAGGAACTTGTTGAGTTGGCGTATTTCGAGATTAGGATTTGTCACTCCGATCGTCGGAGAGGTATCTCTGGGCCCACTCGGTAATACACATCACTATAAGCCTTGCAAGCATTGTAACTAATGAGTTAGTTGCGGGATGATGTATTACGGAACGAGTAAAGAGACTTGCCGGTAACAAGATTGAACTAGGTATTGAGATATCGACGATCGGATCTCGGGCAAGTAACATACTGATGAGAAAGGGAACAATGTATGTTGTTATGCGGTTTGACCGATAAAGATCTTCGTAGAATATGTAGGAGCCAATATGAGCATCCAGGTTCCTCTATTGGTTATTAACCGGAGACGTGTCTCGGTCATGTCTACATAGTTCTCGAACCCGTAGGGTCCGCACGCTTAATGTTCGGTGGCGATTTGTATTATGGGTTTATGTGTTTTGATGTACCGAAGGTAGTTCGGAGTCCCGGATGAGATCGGGGACATGGCGAGGAGTCTCGAAATGGTCGAGACATAAAGATCGATATATTGGACGGCTATATTCAGACATCGCAAAGGTTCCGAGTGATTCGGGTATTTTTCAGAGTACCGGAGAGGTACGGGAATTCGCCGGGGAGTATATGGGCCTTATTGGGCTTTAGGGGAAAGAGAGAGGATAGGCTGCACCCCCCAATGCTTAGTCCGAATTGGACTAGGGGGAGGGGCGGCGCCCCCTCCTTCCTTCTCTTCTCTTTTCCCTTTCCATCTCTCCTACTCCTACTACTTGGAAGGGCTCCTAGTTCTACTAGGAAAGGGGGAATCCTACTCCTGGTGGGAGTAGGACTCCCCTAAGGCGCGCCATAGAGAGGCCGACCCTCCCCCTCCTCCACTCCTTTATATACGGGGAGGGGGCACCCCTTGGAGACACAACAATTGATCATCGATCTTTTAGCCGTGTGCGGTGCCCCCCTCCACCATAATCCACCTCGGTCATATCGTAGCGGTGCTTGGGCGAAGCCCTGTGTCATTAGCATCATCATCGTCGTCATCACGCCGTCGTGCTGACGGAACTCTCCCTCGAAGCTCTGCTGGATCGGAGTTTGTGGGACATCATCGAGCTAAACGTGTGCTGAACTCGGAGGTGTCGTGCGTTCGGTACTTGGATCGGTCGAATCGTGAAGACGTGCGACTACATCAACCGTGTTGTGCTAACGCTTCCGCTTTCGGTCTACGAGGGTACATGGACACACTCTCCCCTCTCATTGCTATGCATCACCATGATCCTGCGTGTGCGTAGGAAATTTTTGAAATTACTACGTTCCCCAACAGTGGCATCCGAGCCAGGTTATTGCGTAGATGTTATATGCACGAGTAGAACACAAGTGAGTTGTGGGCGATACAAGTCATACTGCTTACCAGCATGTCATACTTTGGTTCGGCGGTATTGTTCGATGAAGCGGCCCGGACCGACATTACGCGTACGCTTACGCGAGACTGGTTCTACTGACGTGCTTTGCACACAGGTGGCTGGCGGGTGTCAGTTTCTCCAACTTTAGTTGAACCGAGTGTGGCTACACCCGGTCCTTGCGAAGGTTAAAACAGCACTAACTTGACGAACTATCGTTGTGGTTTTGATGCGTAGGTAAGAACGGTTCTTGCTCAGCCCGTAGCAGCCACGTAAAACTTGCAAAAACAAAGTAGAGGACGTCTAACTTGTGCAGGGCATGTTGTGATGTGATATGGTCAAGACATGATGCTATATTTTGTATGAGATGATCATGTTTTGTTAAAGTTATCGGCTACTGGCAGGAGCCTTATGGTTGTCTCTTTATTTGCATAAGATGCAAGTGCTATGTAATTGCTTTACTTTATCGCTATGAGATAGCAATAGTTGCAAAAGCAATAGCTGGTGAGACGACCATGTGACGACACGTTGATAAAAGATCAAGATGATGGAGATCATAGTGTCATGCCGGTAACAATGGAGATCATGACAATACTTCGGAGTTGGAGATCAAAAGCACAAGATGATGATGGCCATATCATGTCACATATTATGATTGCATGTGATGTTTATTTTTTATACATGTTATTTTGCTTAGTTCGGCGGTAGCTTTATAAGATGATCTCTTACTAAATTTCAAGGTAAAAGTGTTCTCCCTGAGTATGCACCGTTGCCAAAGTTTGTCATGCCAAGACACCACGTGATGATCGGGTGTGATAAGCTCAACGTTCATCTACAACGGGTGTAAGACAGTTTTACACACGCAGAATACTCGGGTTAAACTTGACGAGCCTAGCATATGCAGATATGGCCTCGGAACACTGAGACCGAAAGGTCAAGTGTGAATCATATAGTAGATATGATCAACATAGTGATGTTCACCATTGAAAACTACTCCATCTCACGTGATGATCGGACATGGTTTAGTTGATTTGGATCACGTAATCACTTAGATGATTAGAGGGATGTCTATCTAAGTGGGAGTTCTTAAGTAATATGATTAATTGAGCTTTAATTTATCATGAACTTAGTCCTGGTAGTATTAGCATATCTATGTTGTAGATCAATAGCTCCCGTTTAGCTCCCCTGTTCTATTTTTGATATGTTCCTAGAGAAAAATAAGTTGAAAGATGTTAGTAGCAAAGATGCGGACTAGCTCCGTGATCTGAGGATTATCCTCATTGTTGCACAGAAGTATTATGTCCTTGATGCATCGCTAAGTGACAGAACTATTGCAGGAGCAGATACAGACGTTTTGAATGTTTTGACAAAAGCTCGGTATGATAACTACTTGATAGTTTAGTGCACCAAGCTTTACGGCTTAGAACCGGGACTTCAAAAATGTTTTGAACGCCACGGAGCATATAAGATGTTCCAAGAGTTGAAATTGGTATTTCATACTCATGCCCGTGTCGAGTGGTATGAGACCTCTGACATTACTTTGCCTACAAGATGGAGGAGAATAGCTCAACCAGTAAGCATGTGCTCAGATTGTCTGAGTACTACAATCACTTGAATCAAGTGGGAGTTAATCTTCCAGATAAGATAGTGATTGACAGAGTTCTCTAGTCACTATCACCAAGTTGCTAGAACTTCGTGATGAACTATAATATGCAAGGGATAACGGAAACGATTCCCAAGCTCTTCGTGATGCTGAAATCGACGAAGGTAGAAATCAAGAAAAGCATCAAGTGTTGATGGTTAACTAGACCACTAGTTATAAGAAAAGGGCAAAGGGAAGAAGGGGAACTTCAAGAAGAACGACAAGAAAGTTGCTGCTCAAGTGAAGAAGCCCAAGTCTGGACCTAAGCCTGAGGCTAAGTGCTTTTACTGCAAAGGGACTAGTCACTGGAAGCGGAACTGTCCCAAGTATTTAGCGGATAAGAAGGATGGCAAAGTGAACAAAGGTATATTGGATATACATGTTATTGATGTGTACTTTACTAGTGTTTATAGCAACCCCTCGGTATTTGATACTAGTTCAGTTGCTAAGAGTAGTAACTTGAAACGGGAGTTGCAGGATGAATAGAGACTAGTTAAGGGTGAAGTAACGATGTGTGTTGGAAGTAGTTCCAAGAATGATATGATCATCATCGCGCACTCCCTATACTTTCGGGATTAGTGTTGAACCTAAATAAGTGTTATTTGGTGTTTGTGTTGAGCATGAATATGATTTGATCATGTTTATTGCAATATGGTTATTCATTTAAGTTAGAGAATAATTGTTATTCTGTTTACATGAATAAAACCTTATATGGTTATACACCCAATGAAAATGGTTGGTTGAATCTCGATCGTAGTGATACACATATTCATACTATTGAAGCCAAAAGATGCAAAGTTAATAATGATAGTGCAACTTATTTGTGGCACTGCCGTTTAGGTCATATTGGTGTAAAGCGCATGAAGAAAATCCATGCTGATGGGCTTTTGGAATCACTTGATTATGAATTAGTTGAAGCTTGCGAACCATGCCTCATGGGCAAAGATGACTAAGACTCCGTTCTCCAGAACAATGGAGCGAGCAACTAACTTATTGGATATAATACAACATGATGTATGAGGTCCGATGAGTGTTGAGGCTCGCAGTGGGTATCATTATTTTCTGACCTTCACAGATTATTTGAGTATATATGGGTATATCTACTTGAAGAAACATAAGTCTGAAACATTTGAAAAGTTCAAAGAATTTCAGAGTGAAGTGGAAAATCATTGTAACAAGAAAAAAAGTTTCTACGATCTGATCGTAGAGGCGAATATTTGAGTTACGAGTTTGGTCTTCAATTAAACAATGTGGAATAGTTTCACAAACTCATGCCACCTGGAACACCACAGCGTAATGGTGTGTCTGAACATCATAACCATACTTTGTTTGATATAGTGCAATTTATGATGTCTCTTACCGATTTACCACTATCGTTTTGGGGTTATGCATTAGAGACAGCTGCATTCACATTAAAAAGGGCACCATCTAAATCCATTGAGAAGACACCGTATGAACTGTGGTTTTACAAGAAACCTAAGTTGTCGTTTCTTAAAGTTTGGGGTTGCGATGCTTATGTGAAAAAGTTTCATCTTGATAAGCTCAAACACAAGTCGGAGAAGTGCGTCTTCATAGGATACCCAAAAGTAACTGTTGGGTACACCTTCTATCACATGTCCGAAGGCAAGATATTTTTTGCTGATAATGGATCCTTTCTAGAGAAGGAGTTTCTCTCGAAAGAAGTGAGTGGGAGGAAAGTAGAACTTGATGAGGTAACTGTACCTGCTCCCTTATTGGAAAGTAGTTCATCACAGAAATCTGTTTCTGTGACTCCTACACCAATTAGTGAGGAAGCTAATGCTGATGATCATGTAACTTCAGATCAAGTTACTACCGAACCTCATAGGTCAACCATAGTGAGACCCGCACTAGAGTGGTACGGTAATCCTGTTCTAGAGGTCATGTTAATTGACCATGACGAACCTACGAACTATGAGGAAGTGATGATGAGCCTAGATTCCGCGAAATGGCTTGAGGCCATGAAATCTGAGATGGGATCCATGTATGAGAACAAAGTGTGGTCTTTGGATGACTTGCCCGATGATTGGGAAGCCATAGAAAATAAATGGATCTTCAAGAGGAAGACGGATGCTAATAGTAGTGTTACTATCTACAAAGCTAGACTTGTCGAAAAAGGTTTTCACAAAGTTCAAGGTGTTGACTACGATGAGATTTTCTCACTCGTAGCGATGCTTAAGTCTGTTCGAATCATGTTAGCAAATTGCCACATTTTATGATATCTGGCAAATGGATGTCAAAACTACATTCCTTAATGGATTTCTTAAAGAAGAGTTCTATATGATTCAACCAGAAGGTTTTGTCGATCCTAAAGATGCTAACAAAATGTGCAAGCTCCAGCGATCCATCTATGGACTGGTGCAAGCATCTCAGAGTTGGAATATACGCTTTGATGAGTTGATCAAAGCATATAGTTTTATACAGACTTGTGGTGAAGCCTGTATTTACAAGAAAGTGAGTGGGAGCACTACAACATTTCTGATAAATATATGTGAATGACATATTGTTGATCGGAAATAATGTAGAATTTTCTGGAAAGCATAAAGGAGTATTTGAAATGAGTTTTTCAAATAAAGACCTCGGTGAAGATACTTACATATTGAGCATCAAGATCTATAGAGATAGATCAAGACGCTTGATAAGTTTTTTCAATGAGTACATGCCTTGACAAGATTTTGAAGTAGTTCAAAATGGACCAGTCAAAGAAAGAGTTCTTACCTGTGTTACAAGGTGTGAAATTGAGTAAGACTCAAAGCCCGACCACGGCAGAAGATAGAAAGAGAATGAAAGTCATTCCCTATGCCTCAGCCATAGTTTCTATAAAGTATGCCATGTTGTGTACTAGATCTATTGTATACCCTACACTGAGCTTAGCAAGGGAGTACAATAGTGATCTAGGAGTAGATCACTGGACAGCGGTCAAAATTATCCTTAGTGGAATAAGGATATGTTTCTCGATTATGGAGGTGACAAAAGGTTCGTTGAAAGGGTTACGTCGATGCAAATTTTGACACTGATCCAAATGACTCTAAGTCTCAATCTGGATACATTTTGAAAGTGGGAGCAATTAGCTAGAGTAGCTCCGTGTAGAGCATTGTCGACATAGAAATTTGCAAAATACATACGGATCTGAATGTGGCAGACCCGTAGACTAAACTTCTCTGACAAGCAAAACATGATCACACCTTAGTACTCTTTGGGTGTTAATCACATAGTCATGTGAACTAGATTATTGACTATAGTAAACCCTTTGGGTGTTGGTCACATGACGATGTGAACTATGGGTGTTAATCACATGGTGATGTGAACTATTGGTGTTAAATCACATGGCGATGTGAACTAGATTATTGACTTTAGTGCAAGTGGGAGACTGAAGGAAATATGCCCTAGATGCAATAATAAAGTTATTATTTATTTCCTTATTTCATGATAAATGTTTATTATTCATGCTAGAATTGTATTAACCGGAAACATAATACATGTGTGAATATATAGACAAACATAGTGCCATTAGTATGCCTCTACTTGACTAGCTCGTTAATCAAACATGGTTAAGTTTCCTAGCCATATACATGAGTTGTCATTTGATTAACGAGATCACATGATTAGGAGAATGATGTGATTGACTTGACCCATTCCGTTGGCTTAGCACTTGATCGTTTAGTATGTTGCTATTGCTTTCTTCATGACTTATACATGTTCCTATGACTATGAGATTATGCAACTCCCGTTTACCGGAGGAACACTTTGTGTGCTACCAAACGTCACAACGTAACTGGGTGATTATAAAGGTGCTCTACAGGTGTCTTCGAAGGTACTTGTTGAGTTGGCGTATTTCGAGATTAGGATTTGTCACTCCGATTATCGGAGAGGTATCTCTCGGCCCTCTCGGTAATGCACATCACTATAAGCCTTGCAAGAAATGTGACTAATGAGTTAGTTGCGGGATGATGCATTACTGAATGAGTAAAGATACTTGCCGGTAACGAGATTGAACTAGGTATTGAGATATCGATGATCGAATCTCGGGCAAGTAACATACCGATGACAAAGGGAACAACATATGTTGTTATGCGGTTTGACCGATAAAGATCTTCGTAGAATATGTGGGAGCCAATATGAGCATCCAGGTCCCGCTATTGGTTATTGACCGGAGACATGTCTCGGTCATGTCTACATAGCTCTCGAACCCATAGGGTCTGCACGCTTAAAGTACGGTGACGACCGGTATTATGAGTTTATGTGATTTGATGTACCGAAGGTAGTTCAGAGTACAGGATGAGATCGGGGACATGACGAGGAGTCTCAAAATGGTCGAGACGTAAAGATCAATATATTGAAAGGATATATTCGGACATCGGAAAGGTTCCGAGTGATTCGGGTATTTTTTGGAGTACCGGGGAGTTACAGGAATTCGTCCGGGGAGTCAATGGGACTTAATGGGCCTTAGTGGGAAGGAGAGGCAGAAGCCATGAGGTGGCGCGCGCCCTTCCCAAGCCCAGTCCGAATTGGACAAGGGGTTTGGGGCGCGGCCCCCCCCTCTCCCTTCTTTCTCCCCCCTCCTTTCCCTCTTCTCCTAGTTGGACTAGGAAAGAAGGAAACCTACTCCTACTAGGAGTAGGAATCCTACTCCCTTGGCGCGCCCCTCCTAGGGCCGGCCTCCTCCTCCCTTCCTCCTTTATATACGGGGGCAGGGGGCACCCCAAGACACACAAGTTGATCAGTTGATCTATTCCAGCCGTGTGCGGTGCCCCCCCTCCACCATATTCCACCTCGGTTATATCATAGCAGTGCTTAGGTGAAGCCCTGCGCCGGTAGCAACATCATCACCGTCATCACGTCGTATACTGTTGTGATCCCCTATACTTGTGGGTTATCAAGACCGTTTTTCGGTGCCATTGTTGGGGAGCATAGCTCTATTATGTGAGTCACTTGCAATTTATATCTGTTGATCACTATGAGGAACTTGAAAGATGAAATAACCAAGATTTTTCCCTCAACTACAAGGGGAGGTAATGAACTGCCATCTAGCTTTGCACTTGATTCACCTTCTGTTATGAGTAAACTTGCGACACCTACACCTGTTATTGATCCTGATATGCCGCGTGTTATTGATGATGCCACTTCTGCTATGCGTGATGCTTATGATGAAACTACTTCTATGCTTGATAATACCGTGACATTAGGTGAATTTCTTGATGAACAACTTGCTAGGGTTAGAGAAAATGAAATTATTGAAATAGATAATATTGATGAAAGTGATGATGAAGATTCTCCCCCTAGATATGAATTTCCTGATGTGCCGGAGGGTTATGTTATGGATGAAGAAACTGCTAGAGACCTTTTTGCTTGCAAAGATAGATATGATCTTAAGAAACTGTTAGCTAAGCTGAAAGAAAAGTCTCTGAATGCTAGAATGAAATATGACCCTGCTTTTGCTACCTCACCTATCTGTATTTCTGATAAGGATTATGATTTCTTTGTCGATCCTGAGTTAATTACTTTGTTTGAATCTGATCCTTTTTAAGGCTATGAATCTAAAACTGTTGTGGCACATCTTACTAAATTGAATGATATAGCCACCCTATTCACTCATGAGGAAAAAATTCGTTACTACTATATCCTTAAGTTATTTCCATTCTCATTAAAGGGTGATGCTAAAACATGGTTTAATTCTCTTGCTCATGGTTGTGTGCATAGTCCCCGGGATATGATTTATGACTTCTCTGCTAATATTTCCCTGCTCATAAGAAACAAACTGCCATAAGGGAAATATATAATTTTGTGCAAATTTAAGAATAGAGTCTCCCACAAGCTTGGGGAGGCTTCTCCGATTACTTAATGCTTTGCCTGATCATCCTCTCAAGAAAAATAAAATACTTGATATCCTTTATAATGGACTAACCGATGCTTCCTGCGACCACCTAGATAGTTGTGCTGGTTGTGTTTTCAGGGAAAGAACTGTTGAGCAATCTAAATTGCTATTGAATAATAGATTGAGTAATGATAATGATTGGACACTTCCCGAACCAACTCCTAAGCCAACTCTGAAGAAAAGGGGTATTCTATTTCTCAGTCCTGAAGATATGCAAGAGGCAAAGAAATATATGAAAGAAAAGGGTATTAAAGCTGAAGATGTTAAGAATTTACAACCTATTGAAGAAATACATGGTCTTAATAACCCGACACAGGTAGTAAAGGTAAATTCTCTATATAGATTTGATGAAGGTGATATTCCTCGTAATAAGTCTGCTAGCCAATGCTTGGATGAGTTTGATAATTTTATTGTTAAACAAGAAAACTTCAATACTTACGTTGGTATACAATTGAAACGTAATGCTTATATGGTTGAACACTTGAGTGATTATATGTCTAGAGTTAAAGGTGACCTTAAACTTATTAGTAAACATGCTTCTATGGTTACCACTCAGGTAGAACAAGTGCATAAAGCACAAGATGATTTGCTTAATGAATTAAATAATAAGAAAAATGGTAATGTTGTTAGAGTTATGACTAGAGGGGGTAAAATGACCCGGGAACCTTTGTATCCTAAGGGCCACCCTAAGAGAGTTGAGCAAGATTCTCAGAGAACTAATGTTGATGCACCTAGTCCTTTTAAGAAGAAGAAAAAGAAAAATGATAGGACTTTGCATGCTTCTAGTGAACCTGTTGTTGGCACACCTGAGAATCCCAATGATATTTCTATTTCTGATGCTGAAACACAATCTGGTAATGAACATGAACCTAGTGATAATGATGATGTTCATGTTGATGCTCAACCTAGAAATAACAATGATGTAGAGATTGAACCTACTGTTGATCTTGATAACCCACAATCAAAGAACCAACGTTATGATAAGATAGACTTCGTTGCTAGGAAGCACGGTAAAGAAAGAGAACCATGGGTTCATAAACCCATGTCTTTTCCTCCTAAACCATCCAAGAAAAAGGATGATGAGGATTTTGAGCGCTTCGCTGAAATGATTAGACCTATCTTTTTGTGTATGTGTTTGACTAATATGCTTAAAATGAATCCTTATGCTAAGTATATGAAAGATATTGTTATCAATAAAAGAAAGATACCGAAAGCTGAAATTTCCACCATGCTTGCCAATGATACTTTTAAAGGTGTAATACCAAAGAAACTAGGAGATACCGGAGTACCAACTATACCATGCTCCATTAAAAGAAACTATGTTAAAACTACTTTATGTGATCTTGGAGCCGGTGTTAGTGTTATGCCTCTCTCTTTATATCGTAGACTTGATTTGAATAAGTTGACACCGACTAAAATATCTTTGCAAATGGTCGATAAATCAACTGCTATACCTATCGGTATCTGTGAGGATGTGCCTGTTGTGGTTGCAAACGTTACTATTTTAACGGACTTTGTTATTCTTGATATTCCCGAGGATGATAGTATGTCGATTATCCTTGGTAGACCCTTTTTGAATACTGCATGGGCTGTTATTGATTGCAACAAAGGCAATGTCACTTTTCATGTTAATGGTAATGAGCATACGGTACACTTTCCGCGGAAACAACCTCAAGTCCACAGTATTAATTCTATTGGAAAAATTTGAATGATTACTATTGGAGGTTTTGAATTCCCTCTTCCTATTGTCAAGAAGAAATATGATATTCTTATTGTTGGGGACATGCATATCCCCGTTGAGGTAACCTAGTGTTATTCGAAAATTCTCCGGTTTCATGTTATTCGGAAAGAGTTTGTTAACAAGACTTGATCAACCTTGTTAGTGGATTCCTTTTGATGAGCACGAGATGGATGTAGTTAGAAAGCACAACTCTCTGTACCCTCCTTTTAATTTCTGTTATTTAGATTAAATAAAGCAAAAATAGTATTTTCTGTCTGTTTTCTGAATTATCCTTGCAATAAAAATACCCCGAAAATAAAAGTTCTCCAAATGTCCTGAAAATGAAATATGATTTTTTGTAGAATATTTAAGAATTTATGGCACTGAGAACACACCAGGGGCCACCATTTGGCCACGAGGGCACAGGGCGCGCCCCCTGCCTCGTTGACCCCATGTGGGCCCCATGTGGACCCCCTCCACTTACTCCAGCACCCACTCACTTCATCTTCCTCCAGAAAAAATCCTCCCATAGCTCAAACCCGTGTTCTAGCTCATCTTGCTGCCATTTTCGATCTCTTTGCTCAAAGCTCCATTCACAAAACTGTTTTGGGGGTTGTTCTTCGGTATGTGACTCCTCCAATGGTCCAATTAGTTTTTGTTCTAGTGCTTTATTTATTGGAAATTTTTGCTGCTAAGGTGACCCTGTTCTTGAGATTGCATGTAAAATTTATATGGTCCAAAGTAGTTTTAATGCATGATATAGCCTCTAGGAACCTATGGGAGTATTTGCTATCAATCTCGTTGAGTTTGATTCACTTTTATTTTGAGTCACTAAAAAATTCCAGAAATTTTTCAGAGAAAGAAAATGATGAAGAGATTGTTGAGGGGCTCTTTGATGTCTACTACACAACCTTCTTCTTATAGACGTTGTTGGGCCTCCAAGTGTAGAGGTTTGTAGGACAGTAGCAAATTTACCTCAAGTGGATGACCTTAGGTTTATCAATACGTGGGAGGCGTAGGATGAAGATGGTCTCTCTCAAACAACCCCGCAACCAAATAACAAAGAGTCTCTTGTGTCCCCAACACACCCAATACAAGGGTAAATTGTATAGGTGCACTAGTTCAGCGAAGAGATGGTGATACAAGTGCAATATGGATGGTAGATATAGGTTTTTTTAATCTAAAAATATAAAAACAACAAGGTAACTAATGATAAAAGTGAGCGAAACCGGTATTGCAATGCTTCGAAATAAGGCCTAGGGTTCATACTTTCACTAGTGCAAATTCTCTCAACAATAATAACATAGTTAGATCATATAACTATCCCTCAACATGCAACAAAAAGTCACTCCAAAGTCAGTAATAGCCGAGAACAAACAAAGAGATTATTGTAGGGTACGAAACCACCTCAAAATTATTCTTTCCAATCAATCCATTGGGCTATTCCTGTAAGTGTCACAAACAGCCCTGGAGTTCATAGTAAAATAACACCTTAACACACAAATCAACCAAAACCCTGATGTCACCTAGATACTCCAATGTCACCTCAAGTATCTGCGGGTATGATTATACAATATGCATCACACAATCTCAGATTCATCTATTAAACCAACACAAAGAACTTCAAAGAGTGCCCCAAAGTTTCTACCAGAGAGTCAAGACGAAAACATGTTCCAACCCCTATGCATAAGTTCACAAGGTCACGGAACCCTCAAGTTGATCACCAAAACATACATCAAGTAGATCGCATGAATATCCCATTGTCACCACAGATAAGCACATGCAAGACATACATCAAGTGTTCTCAAATCCTTAAAGACTCAATCCGATAAGATAACTTCAAAGGGAAAACTCAATTCATCACAAGGAGATAGAGGGGGAGAAACATCATAAGATCCAACTATAATGGCAAAGCTCACGGTACATCAAGATCGTGCCATATCAAGAACACAAGAGAGAGAGAGAGAGATCAAACACATAGCTACTGGTACATACCCTCAGCCTCGAGGGTGAACTACTCCCTCCTCGTCATGGAGAGCGCCAGGATGATGAAGATGGCCACCGGTGATGGATCCCCCCTTCGGAAGGGTGTTGGAACAGGGTCCTGATTGGTTTTTGGTGGCTATAGAGGCTTGCGGCGGCGAAACTCCCGATCTAGGTTATTTTCTAGAGGTTTGGAGATTTATAGGAGAGGTTGGCATCGAGAACAAGGCAGGGGCCCACAGGGACTCCACGAGGTAGGGGGCACGCCCTCCCCCTCGTGGGGCCCATGGGACTCCCCTCTGGTAACTCTTCGTTCCAGTATTTTTTGTATTTTCCAAAAAAAATCTCCGTTGATTTTCAGCGCATTCCGAGAACTTTTATTTCTGCACAAAAACAACACCACGGTAGTTCTGCTGAAAACAACGTCAGTCCGGGTTAGTTCTAAACAAATCATACCAAAATCATGTAAAAATATTATAAACATGGCATGAATACATCAAAAATTATAGATACATTTGAGACGTATCACTCTTCGAGCTGAAGCTCAAAGGGTAAGCAGAATGAGGAGAATAAAAAGCCCAAATACAATCTTCCTCACACTGTGGAGGTCCAGCCATGCGAATGGCCTTATGATGCGTTCTTGAGAGCCGCCAGAATTTACGATGACTTTGATTACTTGGCTGAGAATGAAGGCCCCACCGACTTCCTCCATGACCAGCGCGAACAGTATCTCCTACTCACTAATATTTTTGTGCAATTTTTTTATTTCCATGCTAAGAAATCACCACCTTCAGTGGAGTTTGACTTATATGATGAGGTTAAGGAGATGTCACTCCATGATTTTGTCGGGTCTGCAAGATACCCTTTGTGGGCAGCTTCGAGGAACCACATCTATCGTGGTGGGCGCACGGCAGATGCCAAGGGATGGCTAAAGAGAGGAGGAGGCTCGAGGGCGCTGGTGGGCTCCAGAGGCGAGGTTGGCATGAGCGGGCGCGGGACGCCGGACATACCCAGGTTCGGGGCTCTCCGGAGAGATACTACCCCTAGTCCTGCTGAGTGTTGTTGGATGATCGATAGTACAATATCGCTCCTGGAGCTGTATGGAAGAGGAAGGAAACTGGCCAAGGCTTAGGCAGTTCCCTCTCCTTGGGTGTTACTAACTTGGCGAGTGTGATGGAACGAGTTCTTTGGTGTGTCTATCTCTACTCCCCCTCTCTCTGCATGAGGGCTCCTGGGGGTTTTATAGTTCAACCCCCCAGGGGTACAATGGTAATGTTACAAGTTGGTGGGTCCATAGTGTCGGCGTCCGGGGACCCGGGCTGGGTCCCGCTGAGGGCTTGTGGTTCATCGGGTTCCCCTAGGTGCGGTCCCTACGTGCCTAGGGGGATTGTGCGCCGTCTTGTCGATCATCAGGGCGTGGCCGAGTCGAGTCGTGTACAGTGCTCTCCGTCAAGTCGCCGCTTGCTGTTGTCAGCGGCGGGGGCGGGGGCACTATAGCCACGCCGGCCTTAGTCAGCGGGTAGGTGAGGAGCACTGTTGCTACTTACCCGCTGACTAGAGGCATGGGCTGGGTACTGTCGCCTCGATCATCATTGATTGAAGCCTTGTCCCATCGCACAGCCTGGATGGGACGGGTGCTGACCCGCGGCTGGATTGCGTAGCACGCCACGGGTGGTGCCGTCTTGTTGAGGAAGCTTTGGTCGTGCCAGGTTCGGCTGTCTTGCACTAGTTGTTGAGGCCGAGTCGACGTGTCTTGTTGGGTCGGCTAGTTTGGACGTCTTGCGGGGCTTGGCCGGGTCGAGCGACCCGGCCAAGCGCGTGCCAGTATTGAGGGGCAGTGCTGACCCCGTTGTTTTTGAAGAAGATCCGGGTTCCGTTGCCTGCCCGGGGTCCATCCCCCCGACAGTAGTCCCCGAAGCTGTGAAGGTCCGCCGTCTTTGGATGAGTGGGCCTTCGCAGTTTCCCCTTTAGCAAGGTAGATTCTGCGAGCGCCGGGTCTGGCAACACCCTTTGTCTGCCGGGTTTCTCGGAAACCGGATTGCGGCATCCCGGCCGTGGCAGGCACCGAGAAGTTCGCTGAATCTTGGGGCAATCCCTTGGGCTTCGCGCGGTCGCCATGTGGTGCTCGGAAGCCGGAGGGGCCTGACAGGCCACGCGCGTGATGGGACTGGGCGACAGGCTGGGGCCCACCGCCGCGCGCCCTCATCCCAAGTGCATGGATTTATTGTGGCGTCAGGGGGCCGGTTGCTCTTCCCCGAGCAGTTACTGCGCGTGTACGTGCGCATTTATTGCGGGGTAGTGGAACGGGTGCGTGCAGATGATCCCACCTCCCCACTTCCCCACGTTCAAACCGAGGGTTATAAATTGGGGGGCAAGGGGGGCGGCGAACTTTATTCTCGCTCGCGCCCGCCTGTCCCCCTGCTCTCGCTCTGCCTCTTGCAACCAACGCACTGCGGCGCCCGCTGCTCGAGCAGAACTCCTTCGCCGTTCGTCTTCCTTCTTCTCCTTCTTCCTTCGATCATGTCGCTGCCATCGGGCTCCTGGATGGGCTCGAACGTCACCTCCGAGGACATCACCCATCTCCGGGCGTCGCGGCGCTTGCCGCGGGGCAAGCAGAGGCCTCAGCCCGAGGGGCAGGAGCGCGTGGTCTTCCTCACGCATTTTGAGCGTGGATTCGGACTCCGGTGAGCACCTTCTTCCATGCGTTCTTGGAGTTCTTTGGGCTCCTGCCGCATCATCTTGGCCCCGGCGCCATCGTCCAGCTCTCCGGCTTCGTCACCCTCTGCGAGGGGTACCTGGGGGTCGAGCCTACGATCGACCTCTGGGCGCGCTTCTTCTCCTTGACGCAGCAAGGCCCGTCAGCCGGGGAGTTCGCCGACTGCAGTGTCGCCGTCATCTCGAAGCGGTCGGCGGCAGACTTCCCCAAGATCCCGCTGGAGGATTCTGCCAAGAAGTGGTAGAACTCCTTCTTCCACGTCTGCAACCTTGGCGCGGACCGCATCAATCTTCCGGCCTTCGCCATCGCACCGCCGCGGGCGAAGACGAACTGGGGCTACTCGCCCCGGCGCCCGTCGGAGGAGATCATCAATCTCTGCGAGTGGGTGACAGTGATGAGGACGCAGGAGGGGCTCACCGGCACCGACCTCCACGCCGCGTTCATCAAGTGCCGGGCTCTTCTGCTTCAGGGGCGCTCCTGCCTCATCGGCGAGATGGTCAGCCTTCAAGACCCCAACCGCATGGGGTCGACGCAGCTGTCCGCAGTGCAAATCACGCGCGGAGTGAACGATATCTCCAAGGCCAACCTTGGGGAGGACTGGGAGTTCAAAGGCGCCGTATAGCCGGTCGAACCCGGCGCCACAGGTGAGTGTCTGGTCTTCTTATTTTTCCACCGTGCACCTTCTTGTCCGTCCCGACGCGACGCGGTGGTACTTCTGAACGCGATTCAGCATCCTTACGCCTGGGCCTCATCGCAGGTGGCGCCGGTGGCGCCAAAGGAGCCCGCGGCTCGAGGCGGGGAGGAGGAGGCCGAGTCCGATGTCGGCGCTGGGCGTCGTACGGGTAAGTCTCATTTCTTCCTCATGTGTCTTGAACTGCTGATCGCGGCTCGGAACGGTTGATGCTGACGCCAGTTGTTGGTGTAGCGGCGTTGGGCAGGGGAGGCGGCGACGCGGGCGGAGCCAAATCCTCGCATAGCCGCCCGCATGGTAAAGATAGCGTCGCGCCGCGGCCCCAGGCCCCGAAGCGTGCAGCGGACCCGGCCGGGGCCGGGAGGCCAGCCAAGAGGAAGCGCGGCAGCGGGCACGGGGGGGCCAACCCCGGTCCCGGTCTTGGCGGGGTAAGCCTCATCTCTTGTTTGCGCTTGGCTTTTCTTTTCTTGAGCTAGTCTTGTTTCTTTTCTGCTTATTCCATCTTCTTCTTCAGGTCACCAATCGCGCTGGCGAGGGCGGCGACGGAAGCCACGGCCGCGAAGGGGCCGAGTTCCGCAGGAGCCGGCCCGACCTCGCCGACCAGGACGAGGTGGAGGAACAGGCCGACTCAGACCTCGGCCTGGATCCGAACGACGCCGAAGTCGTGGCCTGGCGGGACAGGAACCGGGCCGAGGCGGAGCTGAAGGCGACGTCGGTCCGTGCTTGGACCGACGCAGCGGCAGCATGGGCGCGAGGCGGCGCGGAGCCGGCCTGGCGTGAGATGCCGGAGGGCACGGTGGTGGTGGCGACGGTCTTTGAGCCATCGCAGGTGAGGGAGCGCGGCCGTGGAGGCCGGGCTGCGGTGGTGACCCCCGACAGGGTGGATGTGGAAGTGGCAGACGACTCCCCGCCGCGGGCCGACGTGGTCAAGCGGGCGGGGACCGATGGTGGTGGAGGCGGCGCCGTTCCGGAGGAGACGTCGCGGGCGATGGTGCCGAAGGCCACCCCAGCAGGTAGGCCGGAGACGGCGACGCAGGGCGTCCCAGCGTCCGGGTTAGAGATGGCGACGCAGGGCGTGCCAGCGACCGGGTCGTCGTCGGCGCTGGGAGGGGCGTCGAAGGAGGTGTTGGCTGTGTCGCAAGCGGCCAGCGGAGAGCACACCTTGGTGCGCCGGCAGGGAAGGCGCCGAGCTACCGTGCCGCAGCCGGCGCGGAGCGGGAGCGCCGTTTTCTTCAGGCCCCAAACCCAGGAGGAGGCGGCGATGGACGCCGTCAGCCGCCGCCTGTGAGGCCGGACGGAAGGGCTCGAGGCCGAGGTGGAGCGGACGCGCGACCTAGAGCGCGCCGTTTTGGTAAGCTTTCTTGTAATTTCTTCTTTGTGGAGGCGCGCCAGCGCACCCACTGGGTGTAGC
This sequence comes from Triticum urartu, assembly GCF_003073215.2. NCBI lineage: Eukaryota > Viridiplantae > Streptophyta > Magnoliopsida > Poales > Poaceae > Triticum > Triticum urartu. The sequence continues at coordinate 507,569,944 of NC_053027.1, read as the reverse complement.
CCCCGAGGTTCGGGCCAACTACGTAGTAGTTGGGTCAAATCTTTGGAGTGCTGGCCTTGTTCTGACTTCTGCTTTTTTCAGCATCTCGACGCTTTACGGGTCGCCGCCTTTAATCGTCTCCTGGGAAAGCACCGGGAGCTCAAGGAGGAGCTCGCCGCCAACGAGGAGGAGCTCCGCGTCGCCGCAGGTACTTCTTGTGCTTTTTTCTAGTGGGGGCGCGCTAGCACACCCACTGGGTGTAGCCCCCGAGATTCGGTCCAACTACGTAGTAGTTGGGCCAAATCTTAAGTCTTGCTTTTATCTCTTCTTCTGTTGAGTCCTTCTTCTTCGCAGCCGAGGTGCTGTCCTGGCGGACTCGTCTGCTCCGGGCTGTTCATCACTACGACCGGCTCGTCGCCGACACCGGCTGTCTTGGCTTTGAGGCGGCGCAGGCGAGGGCGGAAGCGGCCGTGGCACGACGGTCTCTCGACGAGGCCAGCAGGCTGCATGAGCAGCTGGCGGATAAGAAGAGTAGCCTCAAGGATGAGGTGGAGCTCCTCAAGGCGGAGGCCACCAAGGCGGCTGCTACCTCTTTTAGCTCTGCGTTGGTATTCCCTGAAGAGGAAGGGATGATGCAGTAAAGTAGCGTAAGTATTTCCCTCAGTTTTTGGGAACCAAGGTGTCAATCCAGTAGGAGGCTACGCGCGAGTCCCTCACACCTTCACAAAACAAATAAATCCTCGCAACCAACGCAAATAGGGGTTGTCAATCCCTATAGGGCCACTTATGAGAGTGAGATCTGATAGATATGATAAGATAATTTTTTTGGTATTTTTATGATAAAGATGCAAAGTAAAATAAAGGCAAAGTAAATGGCAAAGTAAATAACTAAGTAGTAGGAGATTGATATGATAAAGATAGACCCGGGGCCATAGGTTTCACTAGTGTCTTCTCTCGAGAGCATAAGTATTCTACGGTGGGTGAACAAATTACTGTTGAGCAATTGACAGAATTGAGCAGAGTTATGAGAATATCTAGGCTTGATCATGTATATAGGCATCACATCCGTGACAAGTAGATCGAAATGATTCTGCATCTACTACTATTACTCCACTCATCGACCGCTATCCAGCATGCATCTAGAGTATAAGTTAAAAACAGAGTAACGCCTTAAGCAATATGACATGATGTAGAGGGATAGACTCATGCAATATGAAGAAAACCCCATCTTCTTATCCTGGATGGCAACAATACAATACGTGCCTTGCTGCCCTTACTGTTACCGGGAAAGGACACCGCAAGATTGAACCCAAAGCTAAGCACTTCTCCCATTGCTAGAAAGATCAATCTAGTAGGCCAAACCAAACTGATAATTCGAAGAGACTTGCAAAGAAAACCAATCATACATAAAAGAATTCAGAGAAGATTCAAATTTTGTTCATAGATAGACTTGATCATAAACCCACAATTCATCAGTCTCAACAAACACATCGCAAAAAGAAGATAACATCGAATAGATCTCCACAAGAGAGGGGGAGAACATTGTATTGAGATCCAAAAGGAGAGAAGAAGCCATCTAGCTACTAACTATGGACCCGTAGGTCTAAAGTAAACTACTCACACTTCATCAGAAGGGCTATGGTGTTGATGTAGAAGCCCTCCGTGATCGATGCCCCCTCCGGCGGAGCTCCGGAACAGGCCCCAAGATGGGATCTCGTGGATACAGAAAGTTACGGTAGTGGAATTAGGGTTTTGGCTCCGTATCTGATCGTTTGGGGGTACGTGGATATATATATAGGAGGAAGAAGTACGTCGGTGGAGCAACTGGGGGCCCATGAGGGTGGAGGGCGCGCCTGGGGGGGTAGGCGCGCCCCCTACCTCGTGGCCTCCTGTTACGTGTCTTGACGTAGGGTCCAAGTCTCCTGAGTTGTATTCGATTAGAAAATCATGTTCCCGAAGGTTTTATTCCGTTTGGACTCCGTTTGATATTCCTTTTCTTCGAAACCCTCAAACAGGCAAAAAACAGCAATTCTGGGCTGGGCCTCCGGTTAATAGGTTAGTCCCAAAAATAATATAAAAGTGGATAATAAAGCCCAATAATGTCCAAAACAGTAGATAATATAGCATGGAGCAATCAAAAATTATAGATATGTTGGAGACGTATCAAGCATCCCCAAGCTTAATTCCTGCTCGTCCTCGAGTAGGTAAATGATAAAAATAGAATTTTTGGTGCGGAGTGCTACTTGGCATAATTTTAATGTAGTTCTTCTTAATTGTGGTATGAATATTCAGATCTGAAAGATTCAAGACAAAAGTTCATATTGACATAAAAATGATAATACTTCAAGCATACTAACTAAGCAATTTTGTCTTCTCAAAATAACATGGCCAAAGAAAGTTCATCCCTACAAAATCATATGGTTTAGTCATGTTTCATTTTTGTCACACAAGAATGCTATCATCATGCACAACCCCGATGACAAGACAATCAATTGTTTCATACTTTAGTAATCTCAAACCTATAAACTTTCACGCAATATATGAGCGCGAGCCATGGACATAGCACTATAGGTGGAATAGAATATAATGAGGGGGGTTATGTGTAGAAGACAAAAAAGGAGGAAGTCTCACATCTACGAGGCTAATCAATGGGCTATGGAGATGCCCACCGATTGATGTTAATGCAAGGAGTAGGGATTGCCATGCAACAGATTCACTAGAGCTATAAATGTATGAAAGCTCAACAAAAGAAACTAGTGGGTGTGCATCCAACTTGCTTGCTCATGAATACCTAGGGCACTTGAGGAGGCCCATTGTTGGAATATACCAGCCAAGTTCTATAATGAAAATTTCCCACTAGTATATGAAAGTGATAACATGAGAGACTCTCTACTATGAAGATCATGGTGCTACTTTGAAGCACAAGTGTGGAAAAGGATATTAACATTGTCCCTTCTCTCTTTTTCTCTCAGTACTTTGAAGCACAAGTGCGGCAAAGGATAGTAACATTGTCACATCTCTCTTTTTCTCTCAATTTTTTTATTTTTGGGACTTTTCTCCCTTTTTTGGCCTTTCTCCCCTTTTTTAGGCCTTCTCTTTTTTATGGCCTTTCTTCTTTTTTTATTCCTCACATGGGACAATGCTCTAGAAAATGATGATCATCACACTTCTATTTATTTACAACTCAATGACTACAACTCGATACTAGAACAAAGATGACTCTATATGAATGCCTCCGGCGGTGTACCGAGATATGCAATGGACCAAGAGTGACATGTATGAAAGAATTATGAATGTGGCTTTGCCACAAATACTATGTCAACTACATGACCATGCTAAGCAATATGAAAATGATGAATGTGTCATGATGAACGGAATGATGGAAAGTTGCATGGCAATATATCTCGAAATGGCTATGGAAATGCCATAATAGGTAGGTATGGTGGCTGTTTTGAGGAAGATATAAGGAGGTTTATGTGTGAAAGAGCGTATCATATCACGGGGTTTGGATGCATCGGCGAAGTTTGTGCCAACTCTCAATGTGAGAAAGGGCAATGCACGGTACCGAAGAGGCTAGCAAGGATGGAAGGGTGAGAGTGCGTATAATCCATGGACTCAACATTAGTAATAAAGAACTCACATACTTATTGCAAAAATCTACAAGTCATAAAAAACCTCGGTACTACGCGCATGCTCCTAGGGGGATAGATTGGTAGGAAAAGACCATCGCTCGTCCCCGACCACCACTCATAAGGAAGACAACCAAATAACACCTCATGTTTCAAATTTGTTGCATAATGTTTACCATATGTGCATGCGGCGGGACTTGCAAACCTCAACACAAGTATTTCTCAATTTCACAACTACTCAACTAGCACGACTTTGATATTATTACCTCCATGTCTCAAAACAATCATCAAGCATCAAACTTCTCTTAGTATTCAACACACTCATAAGAAAGTTTTATTATTATTCTTGCATACCAAGTCATATTAGGATTTGAAGAAAATTACCATGCTATTAAGACTCTCAAAATAATCTAAGTGAAGCATGAGAGATCAATAGTTTCTATAAAACAAGTCCACCACCGTGCTCTAAAAAGATATAAGTGAAGCACTAGAGCAAAATTATATAACTCAAAAGATATAAGCGAAGAACATAGAGTATTCTAACAAATTCCAAATCATGTATGGCTCTCTCAAAAGGTGTGTGCAGCAAGGATGATTGTGGTAAACTAACAAGCAAAGACTCAAATAATACAAGACGCTCCATGCAAAACACATATCATGTGGCGAATAAAAATATAGCTCCAAGTAAAGTTACCGATAGGAGTAGACGAAAGAGGGGATGCCTTCCGGGGCATCCCCAAGATTTGGCTTTTAGGGGTCCTTAGATTATCTTGGGGGTGCCATGGGCATACCCAAGCTTAGGCTCTTGCCACTCCTTGTTCCATAATCCATCAAATCTTTACCCAAAACTTGAAAACTTCACAACACAAAACTTAAAGTTGAAAATCTCGTGAGCTCCGTTAGCGAAAGAAAACAAAAGACCACTTCAAGGTACTGTAATGAACTTATTATTTATTTATATGGGTGTTATACCTACTGTATTCCAACTTCTCTATGGTTCATAAACTATTTTACTAGCCATAGATTCATTAAAATAAGCAAACAACACACGAAAACAGAATCTATCAAAAACAGAACAGTCTGTAGTAATCTGTAGCTAGCGCAAGATCTGGAACCCCAAAAATTCTAAAATAAACTGATGGACGTGAGTAATTTATCTATTAATCATCTGAAAAAAGAATTAACTAAATATCACTTTCCAAATAAAAATGACAGCAGTTCTCGTGAGCGCTAAAGTTTCTGTTTTTTACAGCAAGTTCAACAAAACTTTCCCCAAGTCTTCCCAACGGTTCTACTTGGTACAAACACTAATTAAACACAAAAAACAGAACCAAAACAGAGGATGTATAATTTATTTATTACTAAAAAGGAGCAAAAACAAGGAATAGAAATAAAATTGGGTTGCCTCCCAACAAGCGCTATCGTTTAACGCCCCTAGCTAGGCATAACAAGAAAGAATAGATCTAGGTATTGCCATCTTTGGTAGGAAATCCATAAGTGGCTATCATAATAGATTCAAAAGTTAATTTAATTTTATTTCTAGGAAAGTGTTCCATGCCTTTCCTTAATGGAAATTGAAATCTAATATTTCCTTCCTTCATATCAATAATTGCACCAATCATTCTAAGGAAAGGTCTACCAAGAATAATAGGACATGAAGGATTGCAATCTATGTCAAGAACGATAAAATCTACGGGCGCATAATTCCTATTTGAAACAATAAGAACATCATTAATTCTTCCCATAGGTTTCTTAATAGTGGAATCCGCAAAGTGCAAGTTTAGAGAGCAATCGTCAAAATCACAGAAACCTAACAAATCACACAAAGTCTTTGGAATCGTGGAAACACTAACACCCAAATCACATAAAGCATAGCATTCGTGATCTTTAATTTTAATTTTAATAGTTGGTTCCCACTCATCACAAAGTTTTCTAGGGATAGAAACTTCCAATTCAAGTTTTTCTTCATAAGATTGCATCAAGGCATCAACGATATGTTTAGTAAACGCTTTATTTTGACTATAAGCATGAGGAGAATTTAGCACGGATTGCAACAAGGAAATACAATCAATCAAATATCAATTTTCATAGTTAAATTCCTTGAAATCCGTAATAGTGGGTTTAGCAACATCTAGGGTTTTAATTTCTTGAATCCCACTTTTATCAAATTTAGCATCAAGATCAAAAGATTCAGAATTCTTGGAACGCCTTCTAGGTAAAGGTGGATCATATTCAGTCTCATCATTATCAAGATTCATATTGCAAAACAAAGATTTAATAGGGGACACATCAATAACTTTTAGATCTTCATCATTATTTTCATAGGAACTAGAAGAACACGCTTTTATAAAGGCATCTTTCTTAGCACGCACCCTAGCGGTTCTTTCTTTGCACTCATCAATGGAAATTCTCATGGATTTTAGAGACTAATTGATATCATGCTTAGGTGGAATAGATCTAAGTTTCAAAGAATCAACATCAAGAGCAATTCTATCAACGTTCCTAGCCAAATCATCAATCTTAAGCAATTTTTCTTCAATCATAGCATTAAAATTCTTTTGCAAAGTAATAAATTCTTTAATATTAGATTCAAAATCAGAGGGCATCTTATTATAATTTCCATAATAATTGTTGTAGGAATTACCATAATTATTAGAGGGATTACTAGGATAAGGCCTAGGGTTGAAATTTCCTCTATACACGTTATTACCAAAATTGTTCCTACCAACAAAATTCACATCCATAGATTCATTATTATTCTCATTCAAAGTAGACAAGGGAATATCATTAGGATCAGAAGAAACACTCTTATTAGCAAATAATTTCATAAGTTCATCCACCTTTCCACTCAAAACATTAATTTCTTCTATCGCATGCACCATTTTATTAGTAGATCTTTCAGTATGCCATTGAGAATAATTAACCATAATATTATCTAGGAGTTTAGTAGCTTCTCCTAAAGTGATTTCCATAAAAGTGCCTCCTGCGGCCGAATCTAAAAGATTTCTAGAAGAAAATTTCAATCTGGCATAAAAATTTTGTATAATCATCCATAAATTTAAACCATGAGTAGGGCAATTACGTATCATTATTTTCATTCTCTCCCAAGCTTGTGCAACATGTTCATGATCAAGTTGCTTAAAGTTCATAATATCGTTTCTAAGAGAGATGATCTTAGCAGGAGGAAAATACTTCGAGATAAAAGCATCTTTGCACTTGTTCCATGAATCAATACTATTTTTTGGGAAAGACGAAAACCAAGCTTTAGCATGATCTCTAAGCGAAAAAGGAAATAACTTCAATTTAACAATATCATTATCCACATCTTTCTTCTTTTGCATGTCACACAAATCAATGAAGCTATTTAGATGGGTAGCGACATCTTCACTAGGAAGGCCGGAGAACGGATCTTTCATAACAAGATTCAACAAAGCAGCATTAATTTCACAAGATTCAGCATCGGTAAGAGGAGCAATCGAAGTGCTAATAAAATCATTGTCGTTGGTATTGGTGGAGTCACACAATTTAGTATTATCTTGAGCCTTCGTGACAAGCAAGCAAACTAACACACAAGCAAACAAAAAGCAAGCAGGCAAAAAGAGGCAAATAGAGGGAGGATAGAGAGAGAGGGCAAATAAAACGGCAAGGGTGAAGTAGGGGAGAGGAAAACGAGAGGCAAATGGCAAATAATGTAATGCGGGAGATAAGGGTATGTGGTGGGTACTTGGTATGTTGACTTTTGCGTAGAACTCCCCGGCAACGGCGCCAGAAATCCTTCTTGCTACCTCTTTTAGCACCGCGTTTGTTTTCCCCAAAGAGGAAGGGATGATGCAGTAAAGTAGCGTAAGTATTTCCCTCAGTTTTTGAGAACCAAGGTATCAATCAGTAGGAGGCTACGCGCGAGTCCCTCGCACCTGCACAAAACAAATAAATCCTCGCAACCAACGCAAATAGGGGTTGTCAATCCCTGTAGGGCCACTTACAAGAGTGAGATCTGATAGATATGATAAGATAATTTTTTTTGATATTTTTATGATAAAGATGCAAAGTAAAATAAAGGCAAAGTAAATGGCAAAGTATATAACTAAGTACTAGGAGATTGATATGATAAAGATAGACCCGGGGCCATAGGTTTCACTAGTGTCTTCTCTCGAGAGCATAAGTATTCTACGGTGGGAGAACAAATTACTGTTGAGCAATTGACAGAATTGAGCATAGTTATGAGAATATCTATGTATGATCATGTATATAGGCATCACGTCCAAGACAAGTAGACCAACTCCTGCCTGCATCTATTACTATTACTCCACTCATCGACCGCTATCCAGCATGCATCTAGAGTATTAAGTTAAAAATAAAGTAACGCCTTAAGCAAGATGACATGATGTAGAGGGATAGACTCATGCAATATGAAGAAAACCCCATCTTGTTATCCTCGATGGAAACAATACAATACGTGCCTTGCTGCCCTTACTGTCACCGGGAAAGGACACAGCAAGATTGAACCCAAAGCTAAGCACTTCTCCCATTGCAAGAAAGATCAATCTAGTAGGCCAAACCAAACTGATAATTCAAAGAGACTTGCAAAGATAACCAATCATACTTAAAAGAATTAAGAGAAGATTCAAATATTGTTCATAGATAGACTTGATCATAAACCCACAATTCATCGGTCTCAACAAACACACCGCAAAAAGAAGATTACATCGAATAGATCTCCACAAGAGAGGGGGAGAACATTGTATTGAGATCCAAAAAGGGAGAAGAAGCCATCTAGCTACTAACTATGGACCCATAGGTCTGAAGTAAACTACTCACACTTCATCGGAAGGGCTATGGTGTTGATGTAGAAGCCCTCCGTGATCGATGCCCCCTCCGGCGGAGGTCTGGAACAGGCCCCAAGATGGGATCTCATGGATACAGAAAGTTACGGCGGTGGAATTAGGGTTTTGGCTCCGTATCTGATCGTTTGGGGGTACGTGGATATATATAGGAGGAATTAGTACATCGATGGAGCAACAGGGGGCCCACGAGGGTGGAGGGCGTGCCTGGGGGGGTAGGCGCGCCCCCTACCTCGTGGCCTCCTGTTACATGTCTTGACGTAGGGTCCAAGACTCCTAAGATGTATTCGATGAGAAAATCACGTTCCCGAAGGTTTCATTCTGTTTGGACTCCGTTTGATATTCCTTTTCTTCGAAACCCTAAAACAGGCAAAAAAACATCAATTCTGGGTTGGGCCTCCGGTTAATAGGTTAGTCCCAAAAATAATATAAAAGTGGATAATAAAGCCCAATAATGTCCAAAACAGTAGATAATATAGCATGGAGCAATCAAAAATTATAGATACGTTGGAGACGTATCTGCGGCAGAGGCACAGCGGGCCCTGGTGGAGGAGGACCAGCAGCACGGCCAGCTGGCCGACGACAAGGGCCAGCTCCAGGCTGAGGTGGACCGCCTGCGGGAGCAGGTTGCCACGACTGAGGGGGCTCGTCAAGACGAGGCCCGTCACCGCGAGGCGGCCGAGGACAAGGGCACCGAGCTGAAGGCGGCCCTTGCCAAGGCGGCCGATCTGGAGAAGGCGCTCAAGGAGCACGATCACGCCATCGACCGGGAGCGGCGCGGTACATTGCCTGACGCGTAGCACCTGGAAGAGTCCTTCTCCAGTAAGTGTTTTTTTCTTGTTGTTCGCCGGGTCGAGATCCGGCCTTTCTTCCTTGTTGTTCTTTTTCTAACTTGCTTCTTCTTTTGCGGCAGGGGCCTTCCCGAAGACACAGCGGCTGGCGGAGGAAGCCGTCCTCCATCAGCGCGACCCGGCCGGCGTGGTTGGGTCCGGGACGGATCCGCGGGTGGCCTGGACCTTCCCGGAGATCATCGTCGCCGCCGAGGCCCACCTGGAGGCCCTAGGGACGCAGCTGAGGCCGCTGTCCCAGGCCGGCACTACGATGATGGCGGCCCTATGGCCGAGCAGCTTCTCGCGCCTAGCGCGTTGGGTGGAGATGGGGCCGGACCATCTTGGCGAGTGGCGCGTTTCCGCCGCTCACGCTGATGCTGAGATGGCGCTCTGGTTCGCACTGTCCTGGCATCCGGACCTGCAGCTGGATGCATCGATGGGCCAGCGGGCCGGTTTGGTGCAGCACTTGCAGGACCAAGCCGGCCGGATCGCCTCCCGGGCCAGCTACATCGCCGAGTTCGCCTTCCATGACGAGTTCCATCCGGAGCGGACGGAAGACGGCAGGGCCATGGACGACGACGACTACGGCTTGCTCCTCCACGATCCAGAGGGGAGCTCGGAGGAGACGGGCGTCTACCGCGACGCGGGTGCTGAGGAGGACACCGGCGCCACGACAGACCCGGAGGCCGCCATGGGAGAGCCGTCGACGTCGCGACGCGGCGCTGGAGATACCTGAGACACTTTGTAGAATTTGTTAAATAGCAGGTCCACCCACCGACTGAGGTTTTTTAGGGTGTAATGAACTCGGGCCGTGGGCCTTTATTTAAATATTTGTGTGGATGTCGTGGGTGCTTTTGCTTTTTGCCTTCCGTTTTTGGACCGATTTCATGCGTTTTTCCTTTCTCAAACCTCCCCCCCTCGATTCAGACGGCCGAGGCTCCGGTCCATGACAAGGAGCTTGGTTCTTTGAGACGAGCACGTAGGAATTGGGTCCCTCGAAACGTTTGGGCGCGAGCGAAACACCCACTGGGCTGGCTGGCGGCAATCCGGCGAAGCCGGTTGGCGTGGAGCCAGTCGTGCGGCTGTTCATTTGATGAATGGTGGGCCGGGTTGATCGACCCGGCAGCCTTTGACTTAGTGTATGAAGCGTAAAGGAGCTTTGGCCCATTGTGCTTGCCTACCGACAGCCAAAGCTGGATCTGTGGCTTTAGGGCGAAGTGGGGGACCGCGGCATCCTAACTTTATCAGGAATCACCAAGTAAGGCGGCTAGGTGGCGACCGAGCCGGCCAGCCCCCGAGCCCCCGGGTCGAGCTAGTCGGACCGGTGGTCGGGTTCAGTGGTATAGTGATGCAAGGAGACAGGAACACAATAAATTGGTCGGCAAAAGGCAGCCCCCGAGTCTTGTTCGGGAACCCCGTAGTTTCACGCGTTTACAAAAGGCGGTGATACATACGCTCATGCGGCTAACTGTAAAACAGGCGGAGGAGTTCCGCGTTCCACGGCCGAGTCGTTTCTTCACCGGCGGTGTCCTTCTTGCGCTTCCTTGACTTGCGCGCGTCGATAAGGTATTAGGCGTTGCGGTCGCGCAAGGCCTTGCTCACGATGAATGGGCCCTCCCATGGAGGGGACAACTTGTGCCGTCCTGCCTGCTCTTGGACGAGTCAGAGGACGAGGTCGCCCTCGTGGAACATGAGGGGCTTGATCTTCTTGCTGTGGTAGTGCGTCAGGCCTTGCTGATAGATGGCCAAGCGACTGAGCGCCAGGAGGCGTGCTTCATCGAGCAGGGCGACGCCGTCTTCGTGGGCTTCTCTGACTTCGGCTTCGGTGTACATCGCGACGCGCAGCGAGTCGAAATCGACATTGGTCGGGATGACAGCCTCGGCTCCTGTGACGCCCTCGATCCAATCGTACACTAATCATACACGCAAATGTGTACGATCAAGATCAAGGACTCACGGGAAGATATCACAACACAACTCTAGACACAAATGAAAATAATACAAGCTTTATATTACAAGCCAGGGGCCTCGAGGGCTCGAATACATAAGCTCGAAAACACAAGAGTCAGCGGAAGCAACAATATCTGAGTACAGACATGAGTTAAACAAGTTTGCCTTAAGAAGGCTAGCACAAAAGCAACATCGATCGAAAAGGCAAGGCCTCCTGCCTGGGAGCCTCCTAACTACTCCAAATCGCCAGCGGCCGTCACGTATTAGTTGGCACCCTCGGGGTAGTAGTAATCATCAGTGGTGTCGTCTGGCTCCTGGAATCCGTCATCTGGTCGCAACAATCGGGTATGGGGGAAAAGAAGTAGCAAAGCAACCGTGAGTACTCATCCAAAGTACTCGCAAGACTTACATCAGATCTAAACTAAGTATGCATCTGTATCAAACAAATGGGTTGTATCTATGGACTAAACTGCAAAATGCCAGAATAGAGAGAAGGCCTAGTCCTATCAAAGACTAGCATCTTCTGGAAACCACCATCTTGCAGCAACAGGAGGGAGTAGAGTAGCATAAAGTAAAGTAGTAGAAGTGTTATCAACCTCGGCCAGAGATCCTTTCTCGACTCCCTGCGAGAAAGCAATCCCAGAGCCATACTATCCAGTTATCATCTCATAACCAAGTCTCATCTCCATGTCTCATCTCAAGTATCCAGTTCTAGTTGTATCGATCGGGATACAACTCCAAGTGTCCGTTACCGTAGGACATACTATCGATAGATGTTTTCTTCCCTGCAGGGGTGCACCAACTTACCCACCACGCTCGATTAACTCCGGCCGGACACACTTTCCTGGGTCATGCCCGACCTCGGCCAAACAATACGCCGCAATCCGACCTAGGCTTAATAGAGAGGCCAGCATGCCGGACTAAACATATGCCCCCAGGGGTCATGGGCCATCTCCCCGGGAACTCCTGCACGTTGCGTGGGCGGCCGGTGAGCAGACCTAGCTACCTCCTTCAAAAAGGTAGGTGCTTACCAGTCCAACCCGGCGCGCGCCGCTCAGCCGCTGACATCTATTAAGCTTCGGCTGATGTATACGACGTAGAACGCCCATACAATGCCCACGTGATGGTTAGTGCTATCAGGCCAGAGGCCCCTCGGATTAAATATCCAAACCGTAGTGGATTAGGAGCATGCAATAACGAGCAGAGACTCACGATCGATGTGACCCCGCCGCCCCGTCTCGAGTACTTGCGGCAAGGGCTAAGAATGTCTGGCCACGCCTCGTAAGTATCTCGCGGGCACCTTCCAGGTCAACCCGACTCCATATCACTCACAATTAAGCTCGCGCGGGTACCCCTCAGGGCCGACCTGTCTTTAGTAGCATGGCTCAGTGCAAAGTCATAGTAACCATAGTAACTGTGTGTCTAACACCAAGGGGAAAACCCGAGGAATCACCCCCGGTGAATTCCACTCGATGTTGTCATCAAGGTGAACGTAAGAGGATCCACCCTCGAGGTTCACATTTAATGGTTTGCATGACAGAGCCCTATCGGAAGTGGTTAAGGAGGAAATCACCCTCGATAACCTCGACCGTATAGCTACACTACGAAGATCTCATCAGGAGTGATGTAAGAGGTTCCACCCTCGGCAATCGATGGTAAGTCTGCAGAGTCGTACAACTAGGGGGGTGATGTGAAGTGTCGGGCATGGACGTCGATCATGTTGATCGAGTCATCAAACATAAAGCGGGGCAACTGGGACAAGGTGGGGTCACTGATGGATCACTAACCAACCTATACTAAGCAGTTTAGGATAAGCAAGTAAGGTATGAAAGCAGGTAACAAAAACAGGCTATGCATCAGAGTAGGATCATATAGAAAGTAGTAGCAGTTCTACTGCAAGCATGAGAGGGAAAGAAATGGGTGATATCGGAATGCTCAAGGGGGGGTTGCTTGCCTGGTCACTCAGACAACAAGGAGGGGTCGTCGGTGATGTAGTCGATCACAGCGGCATCATCGGTCTCGGGGTCTACCGGAGAGAAGAGGGGGAAGAAATAGTAAATACAGAGCAAACAGATACAGGACAAGCAATAAGCAGTACTAGGGGGTGTTCTAACGCAGTACTACGTGATATAGGTGAAGGGGGAAATTTAACCGGGAATGTTTTCCCGGTTCCGGACCTGTGTTAGACAGATGACCGGAGGGGGAATTGTTCCATGTTCATATAGTTAGAGGCATCTGACCGGTAAGCAGATCGCGTATTCGGATTCGCCTCATCGTTCTGAGCAACTTTCATGTACAAAGTATTTTCATTCGAGCTACGAATTATTTTATATGAATTTACGAAGTTTTATTAATTTCCTAAAATTACTAGATTTAATTTAATTTGAATTATCCAAACAGTGCAAACCCTTTTACACACAACAGCAGCTAGCCTTAGAGTATGACAGGTGGGGCCAGGTCAACTGTTGACTGAGGAGTCAACAGTTGACTGGTCAAAGGTGAACAGTTCTGCGGGGCCTACATGTCATAGAGCCAGGTTTTAACTAGAGTTAAATTAAAACTTTTATATTACCCAGGGGGCCACATGTCATTGACACCGTTTTAGTAAACTTATTTAGCCATGTTTTATTAGCAGGAGGACCCACATGTAAGCGCTGGATTAGTAAAAGGTTAAGTTAAATGAGTTAATTAGGCCAACTAATCTAGTTGGGTTGGCCCACTAGCAGAGACACAACCGGCCTCCCAGTCAGGGCACACACGAACGCACAAGGCGTCGATGGCCAGAGGTCTTCTCGGGGCCATGGTAGGGCGGAGCCCGGCTCGGCGCAGCCGGCCAGCAGGGCCACGGTGGAGGAGTGGGGCGGCGGGCGCGCGCCGGAAACAGCGACGAGCAGCGGCGGCAAGGCAGCGCACAACAGCCGGCGGGAGCAGCGTAGCAGGGGGGCATGGTTAGGCGGCGACGGCCATGAAACCGGCGACGAGGGAAAGAGAGGAGGGCGGACGGGGCTCACAGGGGGGGTCACGTGCGAGCTCGAGGGGTGGTGCTAGGGCGGTCCGGCGAGGAGGGCTCCGCACGGCAGCGGGGTCGGGCGGTGAGGCGACGGCGGCGACGGCGGGCGGTGGCGTCATCGGGGCGCCACGGCCAGGCTGGAAGTGGTGGCGCAAGGGTGCGCGCGAGGGGCTGCGGGGTGAGGACGGCAGTGAGCGCGGGTGTGGTCGTCGGGGCGTCATTGGGGAGGAGGTCAATGACGGGGAGGCGTTTGGCGGGGAGGCGGTCCGGCGAGGGAGGGGGGTTCCGAGCGGCGGCGGGGCAGTCCGGTGCGTGGCGGCGTCACCAGGTCAGGGCAGCGCCGACGACGGGTGGTGTTGGGGCGCCGGCGTCGGGTGGTGGCGACGGTGGAGCCGCTCCCCTCCCGATCCACACAGGATCGAGCATAGGAGAGTCGGGGGAGAGGGGGGTCGGCGATGAGGGGAAATGGACGGGGCATCGTCATCGCAGCGTCGGAGAGGCAGGGACCCGATCCAGATCGGGATCGTGGGAGGAGTGGAGCGGGGATCGGGAGGAGTGGGGGGTAGGCACGGTAGGGCCCTAGGGTTCGGTGGAGTGGGGATAGATGTAGGAGGGATGGGCCGGCCTGGCGGTCCAGCTGGGCCGAGGCCAAGTGAGAGGGGAGGTCAGGGCCTATCCTTTCTCTCTTTGCCTTTTTCTTTTTTTAAACCCCTTTTTTTGTCTTCTTATAAATTGTAAAACTAAAAGAGTTTTGATATAAAAGAGACTTGTCAACTAAAACAAGCACATTAATTCTAAGAGTCACAAAAAGTTTAAGGCCGAAAGTAGTTGTCCAACTATTTTTAGAAATTTAAGAGGCCAATTTTAAATGCTACTGGATCACTAAATAATTTCCAGGGGCACTCTCGAAAACCAAAAGAGGTTGGTTCCAACATGACAAATATCACAGGATTATTTGCCACACTTTGAACATTTTAGTTTTCATGTTTGGCAAATTGGAATTTTTGACTTTAAATTTCGAGTTTGAATTTGAATCGGTTTTGAATAAAGTGAGATTAGCAACAGTAACAGTGATGACTTGGCATCATTAGTAGGGGATTACTGGAGCTTGATTAACCAGGCGTTACAAATCTCCTCCACTACAAGAAATCTCGTCCCGAGATTTAAGAGCTGGAGTAAGGGGGAAGCTATAAGGACGAATGTCTGAAAGGATGAGCATCCGATAGTTTCTCAAGGAAGGAGATTTTAGAAACACCAAGAAATGTATCGAGAGTGCTATAAGGAGGTTCAACAAGTTTCAACCAGGGGGGCATCCAGCAGATGCCTAAAACAAGTGATGATGGAGGGAAGGGTTCAGAGCAAAGAAGAATAATGTTGCCTCTGATACCGAAATGAAACATGGTGAGGAAAGTTAGTTCGTGTATTACATACGAAGCCGAGTGCCAAGAATATTTTGGAATCAAGGTTGTACAGAAGAGTCGTTCCGATCATGTGGAACTGTGGGTTAGGGGCCCACCATGTGGGTGAAGGGGTAGAAAGGGGGCATGGCATCTTGCATGGTCATGATAGTAGGGCATGTCAGAGAAAAATTTGTCAGTTATGTTGGCAACAACGTTGGTACCAAGGGCGAGGGACGAAGAGAACCATTTTCCTGCTCGTTGAAACGAGGCGGACCAATAGGCAAAGTTCTCGTCCATCGGTGGTTACCGGGATGTCATCAACTATAGTAACAGGGTCACTCTGACAGAGTTGTAAACCGAGGTGTTTCCATAAACAGGGAATTATTTCTACTTATAACATATATAGATCACAAGAAAGGTTAAGCAAACCAATGGAAAGGAAAAATATGTTTATACACAAGGATTTAGGAGTGTGTCTTTTCCCAAGGAAAAGTAGAGCATGATATACATGTTAGATCAACAAGTACATCACCATTTGGATAAGGGGCAAGGGAATTCATGATGTTATCCATACAACGGCGTTTGGATAATAGAGCAAGAAACATTTAGCATTGCGCCTCCAATGTTCTTAATGATGTTCGGAGTAACACAGTCATGCTTCGGGATAGCATCGATATGGTCAGTAGGTAAAGGTCAGATTTCAAAAACACAAGGATCCAACAGGAACTGCTAGAACATCTCATGCAATTCTATCAGGAAAAGATGAGGATATGGCCGATGGGTTCAGCAGCAATCCATTGACATGTCAAAAAGATGCATTTCCAAAATTTGTATGAACAAATTTGTGTTGGGGAGAAGACAAGAATGTTGTTGATGATAACATAAATCATTGAGGGGCAAGGATGGTATTGTTCATCACGAATTCAATTGATATACTGAAAGAGCTCAGAATGTTGGTGATGAGCACCACACAATTGTCTTGATCAGCGATGTCATCAAGTCAAAGGAATGATGAAACGAAAGGTTATTGGTACCATGGGTACGACACAAACTTTGGTTCATGCTTGTTGTTCCAGGTGGAATGACAAAATGAGGAAGATCGACGTAAGCTTCGCTCATCATCGAAAATTGTGCTCCGGGAAGAAGGGCCAGGTAGCACAGTTAAAATTTAGCACGGTAATGACATAGCCGGCCAGGCTAGGAATGACTTGAAGGATTATTAAACTCGTAAGCAATGAAAATTACTTAGAGTTATTGAATCAGAGTGCGGAATTGATTCACTTATCGGTGTTCTCGGTTGACAAACAACCCAGAACCCATGAAGTGAGAAAGACAGGGTAAGGTAGTACTCCATCGAAAGTTCATAAGATGTAGTGCAATGGCATGATATCCTTGAGATACCGGAGGGTAATAATCGAAGGAAGATCAAAATAGAGGTTGCGGAGATGTATTGATCTGCAGAAGGCAAGTACCTTAACTTGTCCGAGAAATGGGATCAAAGGTGAACACTCATGGTCAGAACCACAGTTGCAAAGGATCAAATCCCAGATATAAGATGATCTTATACCATGGGGATAATTAATTTTAAGAGAAGCTTCCATGATAAGATCTACATCGTGCCCATGGGTGTGAACAAAAAGTTCAAGGTCGACTCCCACTTCCTCAATGCATATCATTTCATTTACTTCTCGCTTTCGATGAAGTTGTAGTATTCAAAAGTTATCTGGCTAAACACCAGAAGAGTAAGACTCGTTAAAAAAACTCTCGGGTTCAAACAGATTATGGGAGGCATAGGTTCAACTCATAGGGGCATCTTAGGAACCTATTCCACGAACTTCCGAAGTAAGCAACACAAGATCGAAAGCAGAGCATGGTTGACAAAAGGAGAGGATAAAATTACCAAAGGCATTATGTATCTGGGAAAGAACTTCACGAGGTTCTTTTAATATGAAGGACACTGTCGGATGATAATCCAATAATGGATCTGGCGATCCACAACGGAGCTGATGTGAGTATCGATATTCAATCAGAAGAAGAAATAATGCAGAGGTATCGGATTTTGGGAATATCTGATAATTCCAAAGCTTGAACGCAAGGGAATTAAGATTTCGAATTCGGGGGATCAGGAGCAGATGCTCTAATCAAAAGATTAGCAAGTTGAAAGGACATAAACTGACAATCATTCAAGGTTTGATTTGCCAAGAACCAGCTCATGCCCGAAGTGGAGTCTGATCCAGAAGGATAAATAATTACCAGGGAATAACTAAGGAATGTGTGCATTCAAGCACATGCCGAATCAATAGGATATGAATGACAAACTCAAGGGAGTTTAATGAATATTGTTAGACATATGGAATTAACCATAATGCAATACGATAAGGAAGAAAAGGAGCAATAGGCTACTGAGGATTATCGGAAGATCGAATAGTAGTCGAAGAATTTTGTGAGACATAAGATCAACTGGGGGTGAATGAATCCCCGATAAGTGTGAGGAATTTTTCGTAGGGGTATTCAGGCGGAAAAAGAGCTGCAAGGCAGCAGGCGCAAAGGATTCTCGAAAAATCGCAAAGTATTTCAGGGTATCTTGTAGTAACAAGAGCAATTGGAAATGAAGGTATGGACGGCAAGTGTATGTAGCTATCCATGGGAATTTATCGGTGGTAGGGAATTGCAACGGCGAAGGTCACAAGGGTCTCGGGAAAAACATCGAAGAGTATCTTTGGAGTCTTCTGGTGCACCAAGCGATCATCTGGAATGAAGGGCTCTCCGGGAGGAAATGGTTACGAGAACCTAATGTTAGAGTTAATAAAATCATTTAACCCAAATAGAAGAGAGATTAGAATCCCAGAGTATAGGCGAGGAGTAAAAGATCCTAATACCACCCAATTGGCGGCATGGGCCCGTAAGCCACACAGCCAAGTTAGTAAAACAGTTTTCGGACGACTAGACTCAACTTCGGCCAAGGAGTTGGAAAGGGGGCTTCCTACAGGCAGTCGGCTCTGATACCAACTTGTGACGCCCTCGATTCAATCGTACACTAATCATAGACGCAAATGTGTACGATCAAGATCAAGGACTCACGGGAAGATATCACAACACAACTCTAGACACAAATGAAAATAATACAAGCTTTATATTACAAGCCGGCGGCCTCGAGGGCTCGAATACATAAGCTCGAAAACACAAGAGTCAGTGGAAGCAACAATATCTGAGTACAGACATGAGTTAAACAAGTTTTCCTTAAGAAGGCTAGCACAAAAGCAACATCGATCGAAAAGGCAAGGCCTCCTGCCTGGGAGCCTCCTAACTACTCCAAATCGTTAGCGGCCGTCACGTAGTAGTTGGTGTTGGAAATATGCCCTAGAGGCAATAATAAATTGGTTATTATTATATTTCCTTGTTCATGATAATCGTTTATTATCCATGCTAGAATTGTATTTATAGGAAACTCAGATACATGTGTGGATACATAGACAACAACATGTCCCTAGTAAGCCTCTAGTTGACTAGCTCGTTGATCAATAGATGGTTACGGTTTCCTGACCATGGACATTGGATGTCGTTGATAACGGGATCACATCATTAGGAGAATGATGTGATGGAAAAGACCCAATCCTAAGCCTAGCACAAGATCGTGTAGTTCGTATGCTAAAGCTTTTCTAATGTCAAGTATCATTTCCTTAGACCATGAGATTGTGCAACTCTCGGATACTGTAGGAGTGCTTTGGGTGTGCCAAACGTCACAACGTAACTGGGTGGCTATAAAGGTACACTATGGGTATCTCCGAAAGTGTCTGTTGGGTTGGCACGAATCGAGACTGGGATTTGTCACTCCGTGTAACAGAGAGGTATCTCTAGGCCCACTCGGTAGGACATCATCATAATGTGCACAATGTGATCAAGGAGTTGATCACGGGATGATGTGTTACGGAACGAGTAAAGAGACTTGCCGGTAACGAGATTGAACAAGGTATCGGGATACCGATGATCGAATCTCAGGCAAGTATCGTACCGATAGACAAAGGGAATTGTATACGGGATTGATTGAATCCTTGACATCGTGGTTCATCCGATGAGATCATCGTGGAGCATGTGGGAGCCAACAAGGTGGGCTGGGGCGCCTCCCCACCAAGGCCCATGTGCCTAGGGAGAAGAGGGGGCAAACCCTAAGGGCAGATGGGCCCTAAGGCCCATGCCTGGTGCGCCTCCCTCTCCCCCCACTTGGCCGCCACCCCAGATGGGGATTGGGGCTGCCGACACCCCTAGGGTGGAAACCCTAGGTGGGGGCGCAGCCCTCCCTCTCCCCCTATATATAGTGGAGGCAAAGGGGCAGCCCAACACACGAGGTTCTTCCCCTGTTGGCGCAGCCCTACCCCTCTCCCTCCTCGTCTCTCGTAGTGCTTGGCGAAGCCCTGCTGGAGTCCCGCGCTCCTCCACCACAACCACGCCGTCGTGCTACTGCTGGACGGAGTCTTCCCAACCTCTCTTTCTCCCCTTGTTGGATCAAGGTGTGGGAGATGTCACCGGGATGCACGTGTGTTGAACGCGGAGGCGCCGTTGTTCGGCGCTTAGATCGGAATCAACCGCGATCTGAATCGCTGCGAGTACGACTCCTTCATCCGTGTTCTTGCAACGCTTCCGCTTAGCGATCTACAAGGGTATGTAGATGCACTCTCCTTCCCCTTGTTGCTAGATTACTCCATAGATTGATCTTGGTGATGCGTAGAAAATTTTAAATTTCTGCTATGATCCCCAACAGTTGGCACCCTCGGGGTAGTAGTAATCATCAGTGGTGTCGTCTGGCTCCTGGAATCCATCATCTGGTCGCAACAATCGGGTATGGGGGAGAAGAAGTAGCAAAGCAACCGTGAGTACTCATCCAAAGTACTCGCAAGACTTACATCAGATCTAAACTAAGTATGCATTTGTATCAAACGAATGGGTTGTATCTGTGGACTAAACTGCAGAATGCCAGAATAGAGAGAAGGCCTAGTCCTATCGAAGACTAGCATCTTCTGGAAACCACCATCTTGCGGCAACAGGAGGGAGTAGAGTAGCATTAAGTAAAGTAGTAGAAGTGTTATCAACCTCGGCTAGAGATCCTTTCTCGACTCCTTGCAAGAAAGCAATCCCAGAGCAAAGTCATAGTAACCATAGTAACTGTGTCTCTAACACCAAGGGGAAAACCCGAGGAATCACCCCCGGTGAATTCCACTCGATGTTGTCATCAAGGTGAACGTAAGAGGATCCACCCTCGAGGTTCACATTTGATGGGTTGCACGACAGAGCCCTATTGGAAGTGGTTAAGGAGGAAATCACCCTCGATAACCTCAACTGTATAGCTACACTATGGAGATCTCATCAGGAGTGATGTAAGAGGTTCCACCCTCGGCACTCGATGGTAAGTCTGCAGAGTCAGACAACCAGGGGGGTGATGTGAAGTGTCGAGGCCTGGACGTCGATCATGTTGATTGAGTCATCAAACATAAAGCGGGGCAACTGGGACAAGGTGGGGTCACTGATGGATCACTAACCAACCTATACTAAACAGTTTAGGATAAGCAGGTAAGGTATGAAAGCAGGTAACAAAAACAGGCTATGCATCAGAGTAGGATCATACAGAAAGCAGTAGCAGTTCTACTTCAAGCATGAGAGGGAAAGAAATGGGTGATATCGTAATGCTCAAGGGGGGTTTGCTTGCCTGGTTGCTCAGACAAGAAGGAGGTGTCATCGGTGATGTAGTCAATCACAGCGGCATCGTCGGTCTCGGGGTCTACCGAAGAGAAGAGGGGGAAGAAACAGTAAATACAGAGCAAATAGATACAGGACAAGCAATAAGCAGTACTAGGGGGTGTTCTAATGCAGTACTACGTGATATAGGTGAAGGGGGAAATTTAACCGGGAATGTTTTCCCGATTCCGGACCTGTGTCAGACAGATGACCGGAGGGGGAATTGTTCCATGTTCAGATAGTTAGAGGCATCTGACAGGTAAACAGATCGCGTATTCGGATTCGCCTCGTCGTTCTGAGCAACTTTCATGTACAAAGTATTTTCATCCGAGCTACAGATTATTTTATATGAATTTACGAAGTTTTATTAATTCCCTAAAATTACTGGATTTAATTTAATTTGAATTATCCAAAACAGTGCAAACCCTTTTACACACAACAGCAGCTAGCCTTAGAGTATGACAGGTGGGGCCAGGTCAACTGTTGACTGAGGAGTCAGCAGTTGACTAGTCAAAGGTGAACAGTTCTGTGCGGCCTACATGTCATAGAGCCAGGTTTTAACTAGAGTTAAATTAAACCTTTTATATTACCCAGGGGGCCACATGTCATTGACACCGTTTTAGTAAACTTATTTAGCCACGTTTTATTAGCAGGTGGACCCACATGTAAGTGCTGGATTAGTAAAAGGTTAAGTTAAATGAGTTAATTAGGCCAACTAATCTAGTTGGGTTGGCCCACTAGCAGAGGCACAACCGGCCTCCCAGGCAGGGCACACACGAATGCACAAGGCGTCGGCGGCCAGAGGTCTGCTTGGGGCCATGGCAGGGCGGAGCCCGGCTCAGCGCAGCCGGCCAGCAGGGCCGCGGTGGAGGAGTGGGGCGGCCATGAAACCGGCAATGAGGGAAAGAGAGGAGGGCGGACGGGGCTCACAGGGGGGGTCACGTGCAAGCTCGAGGGGTGGTGCTAGGGCGGTCCGCCGAGGAGGGCTCCGCGCGGCAGCGGGGTCGGGCGGTGAGGCGACGGCGGCGACGTCGGGCGGTGGCGTCGTCGGGTCGCCGCGGCGAGGCTGGAGGTGGTGGCGCAAGGGCGCGCGCGAGGGCCTGCGGGTTGAGGACGGCGGTGAGCACGGGCGTGGTTGTCGGGGCGTCGTTGGGGAGGCGTTTGGCGGGGAGGCGGTCCGGCGAGGGAGGGGGGTTCCGAGCGGCGGCGGGGCAGTACGGTGAGTGGCGGCATCGCCAGGTCAGGGCAGCGCCGACAACGGGTGGTGTTGCGGCGTCGGCGTCGGGTGGTGTTGGGGCGCCGGCGTCGGGTGGTGGCGACGGCGGAGTCGCTCCCCTCCTGATCCACACAGGATCGAGCAAAGGAGAATCAGGGGAGAGGGGGTAGGCGATGAGGGGAAACGGACGGGCATCGTCGTCGCAGCGTCGGGGGGGCAGGGTCCCGATCCAGATCGGGATCGTGGGAGGAGTGGAGCGGGGGATCGGGAGGAGTGGGGGGTAGGCGTGGTAGGGCCCTAGGGTTCGGTGGAGTGGGGATAGATGTAGGAGGGATGGGCCGGCCTGGCGGTCCAGCTGGGCCGAGGCCAAGTGAGAGGGGGGGTCAGGACTTTTCCTTTCTCTCTTTGCCTTTTTCTTTTTTTAAACCCCTTTTTTGTCTTCTTATAAATTATAAAACTAAAAGAGTTTTGATAGAAAAGAGACTTGTCAACTAAAACAAGCACATTAATTCTAAGAGTCACAAAAAGTTTAAGGCCAAAAGTAGTTGTCCAACTATTTTTAGAAATTTAAGAGGCCAATTTTAAATGCTGCTGGATCACTAAATAATTTCCAGGGGCACTCTCGAAAACCAAAAGAGGTTGGTTCCAACATGACAAATATCATGGGATTATTTGCCACACTTTGAACATTTTAGTTTTCATGTTTGGCAAATTGGAATTTTTGACTTTAAATTTCGAGTTTGAATTTGAATCGGTTTTGAATCAAAGTGAGATTAGCAATAGTAACAGTGATGACTTGGCATCATTAGTAGGGGATTACTGGAGCTTGATTAACTGGGTGTTATAGCTCCGTAGACGAGGTAGAACGGGGTGAACCCGGTCGACCGATCGGCGTGGTGCGTAGACTCCAGAGAACGGCTCGCAACTTGTCGAGCCAGCTACCGGGTGAGCGGATAAGTGGCTCGACGAGTCGCGGCTTGATGCCGGACAGGATGAGTCCATTGGCCCGCTCGACCTGCCCGTTGGACTGCGGATGTGCAACGGAGGCCAGGTCGAGGCGGATGCCGGAGACGGAGCAGTATTGCTCGAGCGCGCCCTTGGCGAAGTTCGTGCCGTTGTCGATGATGATGTTGTTTGGCATGCCGTAGTGCACCGCTATGTCTTTGATGAACCAGACGGCTGTTGGCCCATCTAGTTTCTTGATTGGTCTTGCCCCGATCCACTTGGTAAATTTGTCCACTGCCATCAGCAAGTGCGTCATGCCGCCTCGAGCGGTTTTGAAGGGTCCCACCATGTCGAGTCCCCAGAACGTGAAGGGTCGGGCGATCGGTATGGTGCGGAGTGCTGACGCCGGCTGGTGGCTACGTTTGCTGAAGAGCTGGAATCCCTCGCACCTGAGGACGAGCAACTCGACATCTTCGAGGGCCGTGAGCCAGTAGAAACCGTGACAGAACGCCTTGGACACCAGGGATTGTGATGCGGCATGGTGCCCGCACTCGCCCTGATGTATGTCGCGGAGGATGTCGATGCCTCGTTCCTGCTCGACGCAGCACTAGAACACGCCGGTGGAGCTGCACTTGACGAGCTCGTTGTTGATGATGCTGTAGGCGGACGCCCGACGCTGCCCTTGCCGAGCTTCGGTCTCGTCCATGGGGAGAACCCCGTTCTCCAAAAATTCTGATATTGGGAGGGTCCAAGATGGAGCAGTAACCACGGCGAAGACGACCACCAGGGTGGGTTCCGAGTCGGCAGCCCCCGAGCCGGGTTGAGCAGTCCCCAGGTCGGGTATGGCGACGGCCGGGTTTGGGACGATGGTGGCCTGGTTGAGCTAGGCAGCCCCTGGGCCGGGTTCAGCAGTCCCCGGGCTGGGCTGAGCAGTCCCCGGGCCGGGTTGAGCAGTCTCCGGGCCGGGTTGAGGTGCGGTCGGGTTGTCTAGAACGTAGATAGACTCGGAGTCCAGTGATGGCTTGACGGACGGCTTGCGCAGGTGCTCGAGGGAGACGCCGGATGGGATGGATTGTCGTGACGAGGCGATCTTGGCGATCGTGTCGGCTGCTTTGTTCTCCACGCGCGGGACGTGGAGGAACTCGCAGCCCTCGAAGGATCCGGACAGCTTCTGGACGAGGAACCGGTAGCTTGCCATGTTGGAGTCGCGGGCGTCCCATTCGCCGGAACACTGTTGAACCACCAGGTCCAAGTCACTGTAGCACAGGATGCGCCGGATGCCGAGTTCCTTGGCAAGCCGAAGGCCGTGCACAAGGGCTTCGTACTCGGCGACATTGTTGGAGGCGGCGAAGTGAATCTGGAGCGTGTAGTGGAGCCGGTCGCCCTTCGGGGATGACAGTACGATGCCGGCCCCTAAGCCGACTCACATCTTGGACCCATCGAAGTGCATGCGCCAATGCATCGAGTCAGGAGGCGGTGGCAAGTACTGGGTCTTGGTCCAGTCGACGAGGAAGTCGGCCAGGGCCTGAGACTTGATCGAGGTGCGAGGTTCGTAGAGGATGGTGTGGCCGGCTAGCTGGATTGCCCACTTGGCAACCCGGCCAGAGGCGTCCCGGCACCTAATGATTTCTCCTATAGGCGCCGTGCTGACCACGGTGATAATGTGCTCTTGGAAATATTGCTTCAGCTTCTTGGCGGTGAGGTACACGCCGTAACACATCTTCTGGTAGTGCGGGTAGTTCTGCTTGGAGTTGGAGAGCACTTCGCTCAGGTAGTAGACTGGGCGCTGGACGGCTTGGATCTTGCCCTTCTCCGATTGCTCGACCTCCAGCACTGTGCTGACCGCCCGTGGTGTCACGGCTATGTAGAGCAATAGCGGGTCCTTGTCGGTCGGCGCGGCCAGGACTGGTGCGGTGGAGAGCATACGCTTGAGGTCTTGGAAGGCCTCGTCTACCATGCCGTTCCATTCGAACGGGCTCGTCTTCTTCAATAGCTGGTACAAGGGCAGCGCCCTCTCGCCCAGCCGGCTTAGGAACCGGCTGACCGAGGCCAAGCACCCGGTGAACTTCTAGACATCGCGCAGCTCAACCGGCTTGCGCATGCACTCGATGGCCTTGATCTTCTCCGGGTTCGCCTCAATGCCGCGTTCCGAGACGAGGAAGCCGAGTAGCTTTCCGGCTGGAACGCCGAAGACGCATTTTTCCAGGTTAAGCTTGACCTTGTATTCGCGGAGGTTGGCAAATATTTCCTTCAAATCGTCGAGGACCGTGAGGTGTTGCTTGGTCTTCACCACGATGTCGTCCACGTACACATGGATATTGCGTCCGAGTTGCGGCAGCAGGCATTTTTGCATGCAGCGCTGGAAGGTGGCGCCGGCGTTCTTCAAGCCGAACGACATGGTGACGTAGCAATATGCCCCAAAGGGCGTGATGAAGGACGTCTTCAGGGCGTCGGCCGGGTCTAGCTTGATCCGATGGTAGCCGGAGTAAGCGTCCAGGAAGGACAGGAGCTCACACCCTGCGGTCGAGTCGATGACTTGGTCGATCCGCGGGAGGGCGAACGGATCCTTGGGACAGGCCTTGTTGAGGCTGGTGTAGTCGATACACATGCGCCAGGTCTTGTTCTTCTTCAGGATGAGGACTGTGTTGGCCAGCCACTCGGGGTGAAATACTTCCATTATGAAGCCGGCCGCCAGAAGCTTGGCGACATCTTCACCAATGGTTCTTCGCTTCTCTTCAGAAAATCATCGTAGAGGTTGACCACGGGCTTGGCATCCTTGCGGACATGAAGTTTGTGCTCGGCGTACTTCCTCGGGATACCCGGCATGTCCTTGGGGGTCCATGCGAAGATATCCCGATTCTCACGGAGGAAGTCGACGAGCTCGCCTTCCTATTTGCTATCGAGGCGGGCGCCTACGACAACGTACTTGCTGCATCTGGGGTCTTCTGGGTTGAGCTTCACTTTCTTGATCTCCTTGGAGGGCTTGAAGGCGGCCTTGTCGGCCGGGTCCGAGGTCGGGATCGACGCGGTGGAGGCCTCGCCTGCCAGGGCGACGATCCGGTCGAGCTGGCACCGCTCCTTGGCAATGACCAGCGACTCGGCCAACTTGGCGCCGTCTCGGGCACACTCCAGGGACTTGCGGTAATCGCCGGTGATGGTGATGAGGCCCTTGGGACCCGGCATCTTCATATTCAGGTACGCGTAGTGGGGAACTGCCATGAATTTGGCGAGCGTGGGCCGGCCCAGCAACGCGTGATACACGCTGGACAGGTCCACCACTTCGAACTAGATCGGTTCGTGCCGGAAGTGGCTGCTGTCACCGAACAGGACGTCTAGCCGGACCCGGCCAATGGGGGAGCAGGAGAGGCCGGGCATGATGCCGTGAAAGATCGTCCGGGTCGGCTCAAGGTCCTCGGCCTTGAGGCCGAGCTTGGTCATCGTGTCGTGGTAGAGGATGTTAATGCTGCTACCGCCGTCGATGAGGACTCGGGAGAACTTGCATGTGCGCCGCGCGACGATGGTGGGGTTGAGGACGAGGGCGTAACCACCCGGACTTGGCATGACTGCCGGGAGATCCTCCCGGGTCCAGGTGATCGGGCGATCCGACCAATGCATGAACTCTGGCTTGGCCGGGACGACGGTGTTCACCTCCTGCCGAAGGAGGCATTCGCTGCGCTTGTCATCGCCGAGGCTGGTGAAGACGACGTAGGTCGCGTTCTGGTCCGGGTAGGCGTCGTCGCGCATCGCGCCGCCAGCTGGAGGCGGCGGTGGAGGAGGTGGCGACTGTCCAGCGCCCGGAGCCGGAGCCGGAGCCGGAGGGGGCGGGGCGTCGCCCCTCATGATGCGCTTGGTGATGGCGCACTACCGAAGTGTGTGTGTGGAGGGTCTTGCGCCGCTATGGTGCTTGCAGGAGGCATCGAGCATCTGCTCGAAGCTCATGGCGGGTTGCCATGCCGCCTTGCCGGTTTGCCGACGCTTCGCCGCCGGGTCCGCCGCGGGCTTGGTGGCCTCGATGAGCCGGTTGTCGCGAGTGGCGCTGGCTGGTCGGCCTTGCGCTTGTTGATCTGGTGATGCTGTTGTCGGCTGCTTTCGCCGACCGGTTTCGGAGGGAGAACCGGCTTAGCCTTGCCGGCTTCATCCAGCGCCACCTGGATCTTCATGGCGGAGTCGGCGTTGGCGTACTTGTCCGCCGTCACCATGAGCGCGGGCATGGTGGTCGGCTCGGAGCGTAAGAGCTTGTGCTTGAGGAGGGTGCCGTCTCGGCACCCATTGACGAAGTACTGGGTCGCCTGGACTTCATGGACGCCCTCACAGCTGTTTCAGAGCTCGGTCCAGTGTGCGAGGTACTCGCGGCCGGTCTCTGTAGGCCCTTGCACGCACATGGCGAGCTGGCTAGGGCGGCCGGGTCGCTTGTAGGTCCCCGAGAAGTTGCGGATGAAGGCTTCCTCTAAGTCCACCCACGTGTTGATGCTGCCCGTCGGCAGGCTGTTCAACCATGTGTCGGCCGACCCTTGGAGCATGAGCGGTGCGTAGCGCATGGCGAGACGACGATTGGCACCGATGATGCCAATGGTCGTGGTGTAATCGGTGAGCCAGTCTTCTGGCTTCACTGTCCCGTTGTACTTGGGGGTGTCGCGGGGGAGCATGAATCCTTTGGGAAAAGGCTCCTCCCGGATGCGGGGTCCGAAGCACGCCGGCCCGATAGCGCCGCTCTCCTCCATCTCCAGGGAGTGAGCGAGCCGATTGAGGCGGTGGTGAGCGTCGGCGTCATCGATGGTGCGCGGGCCGAGTCGACTTGAGGCCGGGCCACGGGGGCCGGGTCGGTTGGAGCCGGACGCCGGCCGTGCTGGCGGGGTCCATGCTGGATCTCTAGGACGGGCTTGTCGCCCAATCCATCAGCGGCTGTAGCGGCCGGGTCGCGCCGAGTCCGGGTTCGGCCAGAGTGCGCCTCGCCGGGTGGCGAGGAAGCGGTGTGCAGAAGTTCGCCGGACCCGCCAAGGCGGGCGGAGCAGGATCCCGTCGGCTTGGCGAGCTGGTTGAGGCGGTCCTGTTGGGCGTTGGCGGCGTGGAGGAGTTCGCGCATCCGCCCGATGCACTCTTTCAGCTCCTCACCCGCGAGCTGGTCCAGGCCGGCTGCGGCTGCCTGGGCAGCACGCATGTTCTTCACTGGGGTCTCGTAGACGATTGGGACGGCGCCGGCGGGCGTGAATCCGTAGGCGGCATTGTGCTCCAGTTGAGCGGCGTCCAGGCGACGCTGAGTGGCGGCAAGCGTCTCGGACAGGTCCAGCATCTGCTGGCGCCTTTCCTCGAGCTGGGTTCGGGCCTCGGCGACGTTGGTGGCGTCGACGTCGGTGCTGATGGGGATGCGGAGGCTCCGCATTGCAGCGCGCAACGGATCAGACGGCTCGATCCGTCCCGCCGCGGCCCTGGCTTCGGCAGCCTTCCTCGTCTCGCTCGACGAGGAGGAGACGCCTCCGCCGGTGGCGAAGACCTCCACATGAACCTCCGCTGCCCCGACGGGGACACCGTCGCCGAGGGAGAGGGGAGAGTCGGAGTAGCTGGGCACCTCGCTGGGGTACTCGTCGGTCACAAACGCATCGGAGATGCTCAGCGCAGCGAAGGAGGCGGTGAGCGCGCCGATGACGTCGTCCGCCAGCGCGACGGACTCATTGGTGTAGGAAAAGAGCCCCGTCTGAAGCATGATCCCGGCCAGCTCATCAAGCTTCCCCACGGTGGGCGCCAACTGTCGTGGTGGGCGCACGGCAGATGCCAAGGGATGGCTAAAGAGAGGAGGAGGCTCGAGGGAGCTACTGGGTTCCAAAGGCGAGGTTGGCATGAGCGGGCGCGGGACGCCGGACATACCCAGGTTCGGGGCTCTCCGGAGAGATAATACCCCTAGTCCTGCCGAGTGTTGTTGGATGATCGATAGTACAATGTCGCTCCTGGAGCTGTATGGAAGAGGAAGGAAACTGGCCAAGGCTTAGGCAGTTCCCTCTCCTTGGGTGTTACTAACTTGGCGAGTGTGATGGAACGAGTTCTCTGGTGTGTCTATCTCTCCTCCCCCTCTCTTTGCATGACGACTCCTGGGGGGTTTTATAGGTCAACCCCCCAGGGGTACAATGGTAATGTTACAAGTTGGTGGGTCCATGGTGTCTGCGTCTGGGGACCCGGGCTGGGTCCCGCTGAGGGCTTGTGGTTCGTCGGGTTCCCCTAGGTGCGGGCCCCGTGTGCCTAGGGGGAATGTGCGCCATCTTGTCGATCGTCAGGGCGCGGCCGAGTCGAGTCGTGTACAGTGCTCTCCGTCAAGTCGCCGCTTGTTGTTGTCAGCGGCGGGGGCGGGTGCACTGTAGCCACGCCGGCCTTGGTCAGCGGGTAGGTGAGGAGCACTGTTGCTACGTACCCGCTGACCAGAGGCATGGGCTGGGTACTGTCGCCTCGGTCATCATTGATTGAAGCCTTGTCCCATTGCACGGCCTGGATGGGATGGGTGCTGACCGGCGGCTGGATTGCGTTGCACGCCACGGGTGGTGATGTCTTGTTGAGGAAGCTTTGGTCGTGCCGGGTTCGGCTGTCTTGCGCTAGTTGTTGAGGCCGAGTCGATGTGTCTTGCTGGGTCGGCTAGTCTGGCCGTCTTGTGGGGCTTGGCCGGGTCGAGCGACCGGGCCAAGCGCGTGCCGGTATTGAGGGGTAGTGCTGACCCCGTTGTTTTTGAAGAAGATCCAGGTTCCGTTGCCTGCCCGGGGTCCATCCCCCGACAACATCGTACTGATGTGGATGGATTTATTAATAGATCTGCTGTAGGGGAAACGAGGAAAGTTTCCGATGCAAGAATTACTAGTATATATTTTTCCTGTTTCACGTTACTTTGCGATATTTGCTAGTAGATGCTTAATTGGTCGCGGGAACAGTGGAAAGCTTAGTGCTCCAGATCTTGTCATTTTGCGCCATGCTTTGTTTCGTGATACAACTTTCAGCTTAGGCGCTATTGTTGCTAAAGGATTAAGTCTGAACCGTACAAAGGGCCCCATCTTCGGAGGCATCTTTGCTTCATGCCTTGCTAAACACTTTGAGATACCTATTAGGCATTGCTACCTCTTTTAGCACTGCGTTGGTTTTCCCCGAAGAGGAAGGGATGATGCAGCAAAGTAGCGTAAGTATTTCCCTCAGTTTTTGACAACCAAGGTATCAATCCAGTAGGAGGCTATGCGCGAGTCCCTCGCACCTGCACAAAACAAATAAATCCTCGCAACCAACGCAAATAGGGGTTGTCAATCCCTATAGGGCCACTTACGAGAGTGAGATCTGATAGATATGATAAGATAATATTTTTGGTATTTTTATGATAAAGATGCAAATTAAAATAAAGGCAAAGTAAATGGCAAAGTAAATAACTAAGTAATAGGATATTGATATGATAAAGATAAACCCGGGGGGCATAGGTTTCACTAGTGGCTTCTCTCAAGAGCATAAGTATTGTACGGTGGGTGAACAAATTACTGTTGAGCAATTGACAGAATTGAGCATAGTAATGAGAATATCTAGGTATGATCATGTATATAGGCATCACGTCCGAGACAAGTAGACCGACTCCTGCCTGCATCTACTACTATTACTCCACTCATCGACCGCTATCCAGCATGCATCTAGAGTATTAAGTTAAAAACAGAGTAACGCCTTAAGCAAGATGACATGATGTAGAGGGATAGACTCATGCAATATGAAGAAAACCCCATCTTGTTATCCTCGATGGCAACAATACAATATGTGCTTTGCTGCCCTTACTGTCATCGGGAAAGGACACCGCAAGATTGAACCCAAAGCTAAGCACTTCTCCCATTGCAAGAAAGATCAATCTAGTAGGCCAAACCAAACTGATAATTCGAAGAGACTTGCAAAGATAACCAATCATACATAAAAGAATTTAGAGAAGATTTAAATATTATACATAGATAGACTTAATCATAAACCCACAATTCATCGGTCTCAACAAACACACCGCAACAAGAAGATTACATCGAATAGATCTCCACAAGAGAGGGGGAGAACATTGTATTGAGATCCAAAAAGAGAGAAGAAGCCATCTAGCTACTAACTATGGACCTGGTCTGAAGTACACTACTCACACTTCATCGGAGAGGCTATGGTGTTGATGTAGAAGCCCTCCGTGATCGATGCCCCCTCCGGCAGAGCTCCGGAATAGGCCCCAAGATGGGATCCCGTGGATACAGAAAGTTACGGTGGTGGAATTAGGGTTTTGGCTCCGTATCTGATCGTTTGGGGGTACGTGGGTATATATAGGAGGAAGAATTACGTCGGTGGAGCAACAGGGGGCCCACGAGGGTGGAGGACGCGCCCCCTACCTCGTGGCCTCCTGTTAGCTAGCTTGACGTAGGGTCCAAATCTCCTGAGTTGTATTCGATGAGAAAATCACGTTCTCGAAGGTTTCATTCCGTTTGGACTCCGTTTGATATTCCTTTTCTTCGAAACCCTAAAACAGGCAAAAACAGCAATTCTGGGCTGGGCCTCCGGTTAATAGGTTAGTCCCAAAAATAATATAAAAGTGGATAATAAAGCCCGATAATGTCCAAAACAGTAGATAATATAGCATGGAGCAATCAAAAATTATAGATACGTTGGAGACGTATCAAGCATCCCCAAGCTTAATTCCTGCTCGTCCTCGAGTAGGTAAATGATAAAAACAGAATTTTTGAGACGGAGTGCTACTTGGCATACTTTTAATGTAATTCTTCTTAATTGTGGTATGAATATTCAGATCCAAAAGATTCAAGACAAAAGTTTATGTTGACATAGAAAATAATAATACTTCAAGCATACTAACAAAGCAATTATGGCTTCTCAAAATAACATGGCTAAAGAAAGTTATCCCTACAAAATCATATAGTATGGCTATGCTCTATCTTCACCACACAAAATATTTAAATCATGCACAACCCCGATGACAAGCCAAGCAATTGTTTCATACTTTTGACATTCTCAAAACTTTTTCAATCTTCACGCAATACATGAGCATGATCCATGGATATAGCACTATAGGTGGAATAGAGTGGTGGTTGTGGAGAAGACAAAAAGGGGAAGATAGTCTCACATCAACTAGGCGTATCAACGGGCTATGGAGATGCCCATCAATAGATATCAATGTGAGTGAGTAGGGATTGCCATGCAACGGATGCACTAGAGCTATAAGTATATGAAAGCTAAAAAAAGAAACTGATACGTCTCCATCGTATCTACTTTTCCAAACACTTTTGCCCTTGTTTTGGACTCTAATTTGTATGATTTGAATGGAACTAACCCGGACTGACGTTGTTTTCAGCAGAATTACCATGATGTTGTTTTATGTGCAGAAAACAAATATTCTCGGAATGACATGAAACTCAACGGGAGGTCTTAGAAAAAACAATAAAAAATCCTCGCCAAATATGAAGACCAGGGGGCCCACACCCTTTCCACGAGGGTGGGGGGCGCCCCCCCTCCCGCGCGCCTAGGGCGCGCCCCCTACCTCGTGGGCCGCCTGTTGACCCTCCGACGCCAACTCCAACTCTATATATTTGCTTTCGGAGAGAAAAAAATCAGAGAGAAGAAATCATCGCGTTTTACGATACGGAGCCAACGCCAAGCCCTAAAACCTCTCGGGAGGGCTGATCTGGAGTCCGTTCGGGTCTCCGGAGAGGGGGGTTCGTCGCCGTCGTCATCATCAACCATCCTCCATCACCAATTTCATGATGCTCACCGCCGTGCGTGCGTAATTGCATCATAGGCTTGCTGGACGGTGATGGGTTGGATGAGATTTATCATGTAATCGAGTTAGTTTTGTTAGGGTTTGATCCCTAGTATCCATTATGTTCTAAGATCGATGTTGCTATGACTTTGCTATGCTTAATGCTTGTCACTAGGGCCCGAGTGCCATGATTTCAGATCTGAACCTATTATGTTTTCATGAATATATGTGAGTTCTTGATCCTATCTTGCAAGTCTATAGTCACCTATTATGTGTTATGATCCGGCAACCCCGAAGTGACAATAATCGGGACCACTCCTGCTGATGACCATAGTTTGAGGAGTTCATGTATTCACTATGTGCTAATGCTTTGTTCCAGTTCTCTATTAAAAGGAGGCCTTAATATCCCTAAGTTTCCAATAGGACCCCGCTACCATGGGAGGGTAGGACAAAAGATGTCATGCAAGTTCTTTTCCATAAGCACGTATGACTATATACGAAATACATGCCTACATTACATTGATGAATTGGAGCTAGTTGTGTGTCACCCTATGTTATGACTGTTACATGATGAACCGCATCCGGCATAATTATCCATCGCTGATCCGGTGCCTACGAGTTTTCCATATACTGGTTTACGCTTATTTACTTTCCCGTTGCTACTGTTACAATCACTACAAAATACCAAAAACATTACTTTTGATGTCTTTACTTTTGTTGGCGCTTCCACCACTATCATATTACTTTGCTACTAAACACTTTGATGCAGATACAAAGTTTCCAGGTGTGGTTGAATTGACAACTCAGCTGCTAATACTTGAGAATATTCTTTGGCTCCCCTTGTGTCGAATCAATAAATTTGGGTTGAATACTCTACCCTCGAAAGCTGTTGCGATCCCCTATACTTGTGGGTTATCAAGACCTTTTTCTGGCGGCGTTGTCGGGGAGCATAGCTCTATTCTTTGAGTCACTTGGGATTTATATCTGCTGGACACTATGAAGAACTTGAGAGATCCAAAAACCAAGATCTATCCCTCAACTACGAGGGGAGGTAAGGAACTGCCATCTAGCTCTGCACTTGATTCACCTTCTGTTATGAGTAAGTTTGCGACACCTACACCTACACCTGCTTCTCCTATTCGTTCTGATATGCCGCATGTTATTGATGATGCCACTTCTGCTATGCATGATACTTATGATGAAACTGCTTCTATGCGTGATACTACTGTGCCCCTTAGTGAATTTCTTGATGAACAAATTGCTAGGGCTAGGGAAAGAGAAATTATTGAATCTGAATACGATGATGATAGTGATGATGAAAATATGCCTGTTATTCCTAAAGGTTATCTTTTTGATAAAGATGCTTCTCTAGCTATTTTAGCTTGCAGAGATAGATATGAGCTTAAGAGGTTATTAATTAAATGGAACAAAGAATCACTTAGAGATAGAATGATACCTGACCCTGCTTTTGCTACTTCACCTATATGTGTTCCTGATAAAGATTATGAATTCTCTGTTGATCCTGATATAATTACTTTGGTTGAATCTGATCCATTTTATGGCTATGAATCTAAAACTGTTGTGGCACATCTTACTAAATTAAATCCTAAGTATAATTTGCCACGCACCGCGGAGATTCGGGCGTGTGAATGGCCTTCTGAAGATTTCTTGAGAGGAGCCGGTATCTATGAAGATTTTCATGAATTGGCTCACAATGCTGGCCTCACCGCTTTCCTCCACAACCAATGCGATCAGTATCTCTTACTCACAAATACCTTTGTGCAAAACTTCTATTTTCATCCTAGGAACTCACCACCTACGGTGGAATTTCATTTATATGATGAGCCTAAGGAGATGTCACTTTATGATTTTTGTCAGATTTGTTTAGTCCCTTTTGAGGGTAAGACAGAAGAACCACATCATGATGATGTGGTTGGGTTTATTGATAATATCACGGTAGGAGAAACCAGGAAGGTTTCCGATGCTCGAATCACTAGCATACATTTTCCTGTTTTGCGTTACTTTGCATTATTTTCTAGTCGTTGTTTAATTGGACGCGGAAATTCTGGAAACCTTAGTATCCCTGATTTAATTATTCTGCTCCAAGGTTTATATAGTGATAACACTTTTAGTTTGGGCGGTATTATTGCTAGACGGTTAAATATGAACCGTACTAAGGGCCCCATCTTTGGAGGCATCTATGCCACACGCCTAGCCGCACATTTTAACATACCTATTAGGCATGCTGAGAAGGAAGAAAAAGTGCTACCCCATGTTTATCTAGATTGTAAAAGTATGGTGGCACATGATTTTATTGTTAAGAATAGGGCAGGGGAGCTTAGATATCAACTGTTCTTTAATAAACATCATCCTGAGACTATTACCTTGCCTGCTCCTTCTTTGTTTGATTTGACTGCAGGCACGTACCTTGTTCCGTTGGCAGCTATTCACGCCTACCGGAACCCTGCACCAGCTGAGGAGCCAGAGCCAGAACCACAATTTGATCCTTCACGATAGTCTAACTATCAGTGGGATCCGGAGATGATTGCCAGCCAGTGGCAATCGGAGCCTTCTTCTTCATCACAGTACGACCGCAACAACTATTATTATGGATATCCGCCAGGCCAGCCGTGGCCATAGACCAATTTAGGCCAAAAGCCTAAGCTTGGGGGAGTACGTATTTCTCACCGACATTATATTTATGTTCACACACACTCATTGCTAGATGTCGGTGCTCATACTTTTTCATTGTAATATCCATGCTATTTTATTTTCCTTTTCCTGCTTTCTTCTTGTGTGTTTAATAAACCTTAAGAAAAACCAAAAAATTAGTAGTAGTTTACTTTTATGCTGTAGTAGTAATAATCAAAAAGAAAACCCAAAAATATTTCCCGTTCTTCTTTTGCTTGTTGGGAGCTTTCCCATGTAAATAGTTTTATTTCTT
Organism: Triticum urartu; assembly: GCF_003073215.2. NCBI lineage: Eukaryota > Viridiplantae > Streptophyta > Magnoliopsida > Poales > Poaceae > Triticum > Triticum urartu. The sequence goes on along the minus strand of NC_053027.1, from coordinate 507,533,731 downwards.
TTCTTTTCTTTGGGGGTCAGTAGGAGAAGACCATAATTAAATTGTTGAAGTGGCTCTTATATGCATTATTGTTAAATTAACCCAAGAGTCCGTATTGCCCTGTCTTCTCCTGTTTATTGAATGCTCGCAGATTCCAGCTTAGTCCAATGCACGAGCACTCTTATTATTATTCACACCATTCAGTCGTGCAAGTGAAAGGCGATTATGATGATATATGATGAACTGACTGAGAGGAGAAAAGCTGGTATGAACTCAACCTCTTTTGTTTTTGTAAATATGATGAGTCCCGCATTCTTGATTCGGCTTATTATGAATAAACATGTTTGTAGTGACAATTAGAGATCAGAGTTGCTTGTGCCATGCTTGATTAGCTATGAGTTATAATGATTTACCTTGTGTGCCAACATGCTATTGAGATGGTTATGATGTGGTATGATGGGGTGGTATCCTCCTTTGAATGATTTAAGTGACTTGACTTGGCACATGTTCACGCATGTAGTTGAAACAAATCAACATAGCCTTCACAATATTTATGTTCATGGTGGATTATATCCTACTCATGCTTGCATCCAATATTTATTAATTTTAATGCATGTACATGGCTGTTGTCGCTCTCTAGTTGGTCGCTTCCCAGTCTTTTGCTAGCCTTCACCTGTACTAAGCGGGAATACTGCTTGTGCATCCAATCCCTTAAACCCCAAAGTTATTCCAGATGTGTCCACTATACCTTCCTATATGCGGTATCTACCTGCCGTTCCAAGTAAATTTGTATGTGCCAAACTCTAAACCTTCAAATAAACATTCTTTTTTGTATGCTTGAATAGCTCATGTATCAACAAAGGCTGTCCTTATCTTCCGTGTTAGGCGGGTTATTCTCAAGAGGAGTGGACTCCTCTCCTCACTCACGAGAAAATGGCTGGTCACCGGGATGCCCAGTCCCATGCTTTATGCAAACTAAATCAAAATTAATTGCAAACAAAACTCCCCCTGGGACCTGATGTATGTTGGAGGCACTCGTTGTTTCGAGCAAGCCATGGATTGATGCGTGTTGGTGGAGGGGGAGTATAAACTTTACCATTCTGTTTGGGAACCTCCTATAATGTGTTTAGCATGGAAGATATCGCCATCTCTTAGTTGTTACGTTGACAATGAAAGTATACCGCTCAAAATACAATTTATCTCTATTTCAAAATCGAGCTCTGGCACCTCTACAAATCCATGCTTCCCTCTGCGAAGGGCCTATCCATCTACTTTTATGTTGAGTCATCACCCTCTTATTAAGAAGCACTAGCTGGAGAGCACAGCTGTCATTTGCATTCATCACTATTAATTTATGTTGGGTATGACTATGATTGGATCTCTTTTACCATGAATTACAATGTCTAGTCAGTCCTTGATCTTTAAAGGTGCTCTGCATTTATGTTTTGCGGTCTCAGAAAGGGCTAGCGAGATACCATCTTGTTATATCATATTATGATTGTTTTGAGAAAGTGTTGTCATCCGAGATTTATTATTATGACTTGCTAGTTGATTATGCTATTGATACGAGAAATTATGAGACCTGAGAGTTATTGCAAATGTGGTTAGTTATGATTTATGCTGAAAACTTGAATGCTAGCTTGACATAGTTACAACAACAAGAGCAAACAGAGTTTGTAAAAGTTTTTCTTTCTTTCTTTCAGTTTGTCAACTGAATTGCTTGAGGACAAGCAAGGGTTTAAGCTTGGGGGAGTTGATACGTCTCTGTCGTATCTACTTTTCCAAACACTTTTGCCCTTGTTTTGGACTCTAATTTGTATGATTTGAATGGAACTAACCCGGACTGACGCTGTTTTCAGCAGAATTACCATGATGTTGTTTTATGTGCAGAAAAAAAATATTCTCGGAATGACCTGAAACTCCACGGGAGGTCTTAGAAAAAACAATAAAAAATCCTCGCCAAATATGAAGACCAGGGGGCCCACATCCTTTCCACGAGGGTGGGGGGGCGCCCCCCGCCCCCCCCTCCCCTAGGGCGCGCCCCTCTACCTCGTGGGCCCCCTGTTGACCCTCCAACGCCAACTCCAACTCTATATATTTGCTTTCGGAGAGAAAAAATCAGAGAGAAGAAATCATCGCGTTTTACGATACGGAGCCACTGCCAAGCCCTAAAACCTCTCGGGAGGGCTGATCTGGAGTCCGTTCGGGTCTCCGGAGAGGGGGGTTCGTCGCCGTCGTCATCATCAACCATCCTCCATCACCAATTTCATGATGCTCACCGCCGTGCATGAGTAATTGCATCGTAGGCTTGCTGGATGGTGATGGGTTGGATGAGATTTATCATGTAATCGAGTTAGTTTTGTTAGGGTTTGATCCCTAGTATCCATTATGTTCTAAGATTGATGTTGCTATGACTTTGCTATGCTTAGTGCTTATCACTAGGGCCCGAGTGCCATGATTTCAGATCTGAACCTATTATGTGCATAGTTTGAGGAGTTCATGTATTCACTATGTGCTAATGCTTTGTTCCAGTTCTCTATTAAAAGGAGGCCTTAATATCCCTAAGTTTCCAATAGGACCCCGCTGCCACGGGAGGGTAGGACAAAAGATGTCATGCAAGTTCTTTTCCATAAGCACGTATGACTATATACGGAATACATGCCTACATTACATTGATGAATTGGAGCTAGTTATGTGTCACCCTATGTTATGACTATTACATGATGAACCGCATCCGGCATAATTATCCAACGCTGATCCGATGCCTATGAGCTTTCCATATACTGGTTTACGCTTATTTACTTTCCCGCTGCTACTGTTACAATCACTACAAAATACCGAAAACATTACTTTTGATGTCTTTACTTTTGTTTCCGCTTCCACCACTATCATATTACTTTGCTACTAAACACTTTGTTGCAGATACTAAGTTTCCAGGTGTGGTTGAATTGACAACTCAGCTGCTAATACTTGAGAATATTCTTTGGCTCCCCTTGTGTTGAATCAATAAATTTGGGTTGAATACTCTACCCTCGAAAGCTGTTGCGATCCCCTATACTTGTGGGTTATCAGAAACTAAGTGGGTGTGCATCCAACTTGCTTGCTCATGAAGACCTAGGGCAATTTTAGGAAGCCCATCATTGGAATATACAAGCCAAGTTCTATAATGAAAAATTCCCACTAGTATACGAAAGTGATAACATGAGAGACTCTCTAGTATGAAGATCATGGTGCTATTTTGAAGCACAAGTGTGGTAAAAGGATAGTAACATTGTCCCTTCTCTCTTTTTCTCTCATCATTTTTTTCTTTGGGCCTTTTTTATGGCCTCTTTTCTTTCTCCTTTTTTTATTTTTTTTCGTCCGGAGTCTCATCCCGACTTGTGGGGGAATCATAGTCTCCATCATCCTTTCCTCACTGGGACAATGTTCTAATAATGATGATCATCACACTTTTATTTTTCTTACAACTCAACAATTACAACTCGATACTTAGAACAAAATATGACTCTATATGAATGCCTCCGGCGGTGTACCGGGATATGCAATGACTCATGAGTGACATGTATGAAAGAATTATGAATGATGGCTTTGCCACAAATACGATGTCAACTACATGATCATGCTAAGCAATATGACAATGATGGAGTTTGTCATAAACGGAATGGTGGAAAGTTGCATGGCAATATATCTCGGAATGGCTATGGAAATGCCATAATACGTAGGTATGGTGGCTGTTTTGAGGAAAGTATATGGTGGGTGTATGATACCGGCGAAAGGTGTGCGGTATTAGAGAGGCTAGCAAGGGTGGAAGGGTGAGAGTGTGTATAATCCATGGACTCAACATTAGTCATAAAGAACTCATATACTTATTGCAAAAATCTACAAGTTATCAAAGCAAAGTATTACGCGCATGCTCCTAGGGGGATAGATTGGTAGGAAAAGACCATCGCTCGTCCCCGACCGCCACTCATAAGGAAGACAATCAATAAATAAATCATGCTCCGACTTCATCACATAACGGTTCACCATACGTGCATGCTACGGGAATCACAAGCTTCAACACAAGTATTTCTCAAATTCACAACTACTCAACTAGCATGACTTTAATATCACCATCTCCATATCTCAAAACAATTATCAAGTATCAAACTTATCATAGTATTCAACACACTCATAAGAAAGTTTTATTATTAATCTTGCATACCAAGCATATTAGGATTTTACGCAAATTACCATGCTATTAAGACTCTTAAAATAATCTAAGTGAAGCATGAGAGATCAATAGTTTCTATAAAACAAATCCACCACCGTGCTCTGAAAGATATAAGTGAAGCACTAGAGCAAAATTATATAACTCAAAAGATATAAGTGAAGCACATAGAGTATTCTAACAAATTGCAAATCATGTATGGCTCTCTCAAAAGGTGTGTACAGCAAGGATGATTGTGATAAACTAATAAGCAAAGACTCAAATCATACAAGATGCTCCAAGTAAAACACATATCATGTGGTAAATAAAAATATAGCTCCAAGTAAAGTTACCGATAGAAGTAGACGAAAGAGGGGATGCCTTCCGGGGCATCCCCAAGCTTTGGATTTTAGGTTTCCTTAGATTATATTGGGGGTGCCATGGGCATCCCCAAGCTTAGGCTCTTGCCACTCCTTGTTCCATAATCCATCAAATCTTTATCCAAAACTTGAAAACTTCACAGCACAAAACTTAAAGTAGAAAATCTCGTGAGCTCCGTTAGCGAAAGAAAACAAAAGACCACTTCAAGGTACTGTAATGAACTCATTATTTATTTATATGGGTGTTATACCTACTGTATTCCAACTTCTCTATGGTTTATAAACTAATTTACTAGCCATAGATTCATCAAAATAAGCAAACAACACACGCAAAACAGAATCTGTCAAAAACAGAATAGTCTGTAGTAATCTGTAGCTAGCGCAAGATCTGGAACCCCAAAAATTCTCAAATGCATTCTGGACGTGAGGAATTTATCTATTAATCATCTGAAAAAAGAATTAACTAAATATCACTTTCCAAATAAAAATGACAGCAGTTCTTGTGAGCGCTAAAGTTTCTGTTTTTACAGCAAGTTCAACAAGACTTTCCCCAAGTCTTCCCAACGGTTCTACTTGGAACAAACACTAATTAAACACAAAAAACAACAAAAACAGAGGCTAGATAATTTATTTATTACTAAGCAGGAGGAAAAGGCAAGGAATAAAAATAAAATTGGGTTGCCTCCCAACAAGCGCTATCGTTTAACGTCCCTAGCTAGGCATAACAAGCAAGAATAGATCTAGGTATTGCCATCTTTGGTATTAGGAAAGAAAAGAGCAAACTTGCTATATATAGAATTAATCCTTCTATTTTGATAAAACACATGGGTATTAATGGTAGAAGAAAGATTAAGCATGTTACGGAAGTTTGTATCTAGGCTAGCCTTCATCTCTTTAATAGATTCATTTTGGTAAGAGAGCAAAAGAGATGTATATTCAACTTTCTCGTTCATGGGGTGCCCAAATATAGTTTTTATTTTTTCATAAGTGTCTACGACATCCCCTTCAACGAAACCTTCTTCAAATATAGAATCTAAGACATGCTTAAAAGAAGAAGGAAGGGCAATATAAAAGCTTTTTAGGTAAACTTCAATTTGATATTGAGGAACATAGCTAGCCCTGATCCTTAATAGTCTATACCAAGCATCTTTCAAAGATTCATCAAGTAAATAATGAAAAATTCCAGAATCTTCTTCATCAAAATTATTAAGACTCTCATTGATAACTCCGGTAGGTTTTTCCATAGTATCCTTATTTACAAGTTTAGCGAGGATAGAGGGGTTGTCCAAAGTACTAAAACTCTAGAGAGAACCCCCAACCCTTTTTGATTCAGACATAGCGGGAGAAAGGCAAGCAGAAAGAGAGGGAGGATAGAGAGAGAGGGTGAATAAAACCGCAAGGGTGAATTGGGGGGAGAGGAAAACGAGAGGCAAATGGCAAATAATGTAATGCGGGAGATAAGGGTATGTGATGGGTACTTGGTATGTTGACTTTTGCATAGACCTCCCCGGCAACAGCGCCAGAAATCCATCTTGCTACCTCTTTTAGCACTACGTTGGTTTTCCCCGAAGAGGAAGGGATGATGCAGCAAAGTAGCATAAGTATTTCCCTCAGTTTTTGGGAACCAAGGTATCAATCTAGTAGGAGGATACGCGTGAGTCCCTCACACCTGCACAAAACAAATAAATCCTCACAACCAACGCAAATAGGGGTTGTCAATCCCTATAGGGCCACTTACAAGAGTGAGATCTGATAGATATGATACGATAATATTTTGGTATTTTGATGATAAAGATGCAAAGTAAAATAAAGGCAAAGTAAATGGCAAAGTAAATAACTAAGTAGTAGGAGATTGATATGATAAAGATAGACCCGGGGCCATAGGTTTCACAAGTGGCTTCTCTCAAGAGCATAAGTATTCTACGGTGGGTGAACAAATTATTGTTGAGCAATTGACATAATTGAGCATAGTTATGAGAATATCTAGGTATGATCATGTATATAGGCATCACGTCCGAGACAAGTAGACCGACTCCTGCCTGCATCTACTACTATTACTCCACTCATCGACCGCTATCCAGCATGCATCTAGAGTATTAAGTTAAAAACAGAGTAACGCCTTAAGCAAGATGACATGATGTAGAGGGATAGACTCATGCAATATGAAGAAAACCCCATCTTGTTATCCTCGATGGCAACAATACAATACGTGCCTTGCTGGCCTTACTGTCACTGGGAAAGGACACTGCAAGATTGAACCCAAAGCTAAGCACTTCTCCCATTGCAAGAAATATCAATCTAGTAGGCCAAACCAAACTGATAATTCGAAGAGACTTGCAAAGATAACCAATCATACATAAAAGAATTCAGAGAAGATTCAAATATTACTCATAGATAGACTTGATCATACCGCAAAAAGAAGATTACATCGAATAGATCTCCACAAGAGAGGGGGAGAACATTGTATTGAGATCCAAAAAGAGTGAAGAAGCCATCTAGCTACTAACTATGGACCCGTATGTCTGAAGTACACTACTCACACTTCATCGGAGAGGCTATGGTGTGGATGTAGAATCCCTCCGTGATCGATGCCCCCTCCGGCGGAGCTCCGAAACAGGCCCCAAGATGGGATCTCGTGGATACAGAAAGTTACGGTGGTGGAATTAGGGTTTTGGCTGTGTATCTGATCGTTTGGGGTACGTGGGTATATATAGGAGGAAGAAGTACGTCGGTGGAGCAACAGGGGGCCCACGAGGGTGGAGGGAGCGCCTGGGGGGGGACAGGCACGCCCCCCTACCTCGTGGCCTCCTGTTAGCTGGCTTGACGTAGGGTCCAAGTCTCCTGAATTGTATTTGGTGAGAAAATCATGTTCTCGAAGGTTTCATTCTGTTTGGAATCCGTTTGATATTCCTTTTCTTCGAAACCCTAAAATAGGCAAAAGAACAGCAATTCTGGGCTGGGCCTCCGGTTAATAGGTTAGTCCAAAAAATAATATAAAAGTGGATAATAAAGCCCAATAATGTCCAAAATAGTAGATAATATAGCATGGAGCAATCAAAAATTATAGATACGTTGGAGACGTATCAGGCATTATGAGAAAGAGGAAAAGTTGCTGCCCCCTATTTTTCTAGATTATAAGAGTATGGTAGCACATGAATTTATTGTTAAAAATAAGAAGATGCTTAAGTATAATTTGATATTTGATAAAACTCACTGTGACACTATTACCTTGCCTGCACCCTCTTTGTTTAACATACTTTCAGGCTCGTACCTCATCTTACCCGAGGCCTTTTATGCATACTGGAGGCTGACACAAGTCCGAGAGCCTGAGCCTGAGCCACCACTTGATCATTATCGATAGTTTGTTTATCAGTGGGATCCGGAGGAGATCGCCAACCAGTGGCACCCTGAGGACCCTCCTCAGTACACTGGAGAGAGTAGCTTCGATCCGTGGGCATAGACCAACTTAGGCCAAAAGCCTAAGCTTGGGGGAGTACGTATTCCTCACCGACATTACATCCATGTTCACACACTCATTCTAGTTGTCGGTGCTCATACTTATTCATTGTACTATCCATGCTAGTTTATTTTCTTTTCTAAGCCTTCTTCTTGTGTGTTTGAAAAACCTTAAGAAAAACAAAAAAATAGTTTTAGCTTTTAGCTAGTTTACTTTCCATGCCTGTAGTAGTAATTAAAATAAACCCCAAAAAGATTTCTCATTCTTTTTTTGCTTGTTGGGAGCTTTCCCATGTAAATAGTTTTTTTACCTTTCTTATTCTTTAGGGGCGAGAGGAGAAGACCATGATGAAAATGTTGAGTGGCTCTCATATGCATTATTGATGATTTAACCAAGAGCCCATATTACCTTGTCTTCTCCCATGTATAAAATGCTTGCAGATTCCATCTTAGTCCAATGCACGTGCACTAATATTATTATCCACACCGTTCGGTCGTGCGAGTGAAAGGAAATAATGACGATATATGATGGACTAAATGAGATGAGAGAAGCTGGTATGAACTCGACCTATCTTGTTTTTGTAAATATAATTAGTTCATCGTTCCTAATTCAACCTATTATGAATGAAACATGTTTGCAATGACAATTAGAGATTATAGTTGCCCATGCCATGCTTAATTAGCTAGGAGTTTATAATGGTTTACCTTGCATGCCAACATGCTATTAAAATGGTTGTGATGTGGTATGATAGGGTGGTATCCTCCTTTGAATGATTCGAGTGGCTTGACTTGGCACATGTTCACGCATGTAGTTGAAACAAAATCAACATAGCCTCCACGATATTTATGTTCACAGCGATTTATATCCTACTCATGCTTTCACTCATTGTTGATTAATCTTAATGCATGTTCATGACTGTTGTCGCTCTCTAGTTGGTCTCTTCCCAGTCTCTTTCTAGCCTTCACTTGTACTAAGCGGGAATACTGCTTGTGCATCCACTTCCATAAACCCCAAAGTTATTCCATGTGAGTCCATCATACCTTCCTATATGTTGTATTTACCTGCCGTTCCAAGTAAATTTTTATGTGCCAAACTCTAAACCTTTAAATGAAATTCCGTTTTGTATGCTCGAATAGCTCATATATCAACTAGGTCTGTCTATATCTTCCATGCTAGGTGGGATATTCTTACGATGAGTGGACTCCGCTCATCATTCATGAGAAAATGGCCGGTAACCGGGATGCCCAGTTCCATCCTCAAATCAAATCAAAATAATTGCAAACAAAACTCCCCCAGGATTGTTGTTACTTGGACGGCACCCGTTGTTTCGGACAAGCCATGGATTGATGTTTGTTGGTGGTGGGGGAGTATAAACTTTACCATTCTGTTTGGGAACCGCCTATAATGTGTGTAGCATGGAAGATACCGAGATATCTTGGTTGTTATGTTGACAATGAAAGTATGCCACTCAAAATACTATTTATCTCTGTTTCAATACTCGAGCTCTGGCACCTCTGCAAATCCCTACTTCCCACTGCGAAGGGCCTATCTATTTACTTTTATGTTGAGTCATCATCCTCTTATTAAAAAGCACCAGTTGGAGAGCACCGCTATCATTCGCACGCATTGCTATTAATTTACATTGAGTATGACTGGGAATGAATCTCTTTTACCATGAATTACAATGTCTAGTCAGTCCTTGATCTTCAGGGGTGCTCTGCATTTATGTTTTGCGGTCCCAGAAAGGGCTAGCGAGATACCATCTTGTTATATCATGTTATGATTGTTTTGAGGAAGTGTTTTCATCAGAGATTTATTATCATTGCTCGCTAGTTGATTATGCCATTGATATGAGTAAACATGAGACCTAAATGTTATTATGAATATGGTTAGTTCATAATCTTTGCTGAAAACTTGAATGCTGGTTTTACATATTTGCAACAACAAGATCAAACTGAGTTTGTAAAAGTTTTTCTTTATCACTTTCAGTTTGTCAACTGAATTGCTTGAGGACAAGCAAAGGTTTAAGCTTGGGGAGTTGATACGTCTCCAATGTATCTAATTTTCCAAACACTTATGCCCTTGTTTTGGACTCTAACTTGTATGATTTGAATGGAAATAACCCGGACTAACGCTGTTTTCAGCAGAACTGCCATGGTGTTATTTTTGTGCATAAATAAAAGTTCTCGAAATGACCTAAAAATCCACGGAGACACGTTTTGGAATTAATGAAAAATACTGATGAAAGAATCAGCATCAGGGTGCCCACACCATGTCCACGTGGGTGCGTGCCCCTGCCTTGTGGGCCCCCTCGGACTCCACCGACCTCAACCCCAACTCCATATATTCACTTTTGGGGACAAAAAACCAGAGAGAAGGATTCATCATGTTTTACGATACGGAGCCACCGCCAAGCCCTAATCTTCCTCGGGAGGGCCGATCTGGAGTCCGTTCGGGGCTCTAGAGAGGGGAATCCGTCGCCATCGTCATCATCAACCATCCCCCATCACCAATTTCATGATGCTCACCGCCGTGCGTGAGTAATCTCATCGTAGGCTTGCTGGACGGTGATGGGTTGGATGAGATTTACCATGTAATGGAGTTAGTTTTGTTAGGGTTTGATCCCTAGTATCCATTATGTTCTAAGATTGATGTTGCTATGACTTTGCTATGCTTAATGCTTGTCACTAGGGCCCGAGTGCCATGATTTCAGATCTGAACCTATTATGTTTTCATGAATATATGTGAGTTCTTGATCCTATCTTGCAAGTCAATAGTCACCTACTGTGTGCTATGATCCGGCAACCCCGAAGTGACAAAAAATCGGGACCACTCCCGATGATGACCGTAGTTTGAGGAGTTCATGTATTCACTAAGTGTTAATGCTTTGGTCCGGTACTCTATTAAAAGGAGGCCTTAATATCCCTTAGTTTCCTATAGGACCCCACTGCCACGGTAGGGTAGGACAAAAGATGCCATGCAAGTTCTTTTCCATAAGCACGTATGACTATATTCGGAATACATGCCTACATTACATTGATGAACTGGAGCTAGTTCTGTGTCACCCTATGTTATAACTGTTGCATGAGGAATCACATCCGACATAATTATCCATCATTGATCCATTGCCTATGAGCTTTTTACATATTGATCTTTGCTTAGTTACTTTTCCGTTGCCACTGTTACGATTGCTACAAAAACTACTACTGTTACTTCTGCCACCGTTACCGTTACTTCCATACTACTTAGCTACTAAATACTTAGCTGCAGATATTAAGTCTTTCAGGTGTGGTTGAATTAACAACTCAACTACTAATACTTGAGAATATTCTTTTGTCTCCCCTTGTGTCGAATCAATGAATTTGGGTTGAATACTCTACCCTCGAAAACTGTTGTGATCCCCTATACTTGTGGGTTATCAATAGACCACTCATCAAGGGTGCATGGCCATAAAAGATATTACTCATATAAATAGAACAACCGTTATTCTTTGATTTAAATGAATAACCGTCTCGCATCAAACAAGATCCAGATATAATGTTCATGCTCAACGCTGGCATCAAATAACAATTATTCAGGTCTAAAACTAATCCCGACGGTAGATGTAGAGGTAGTGTGCCGACGGCGATCACATCAACCTTGGAACCCTTTCCGACGCGCATCTTCACCTTGTCCTTAGCCAATCTTCGTTTAATCTGTAGCCCCTGTTTCGAGTTGCAAATATGGGCAACATAACCAGTATCAAATACCCAGGCGCTACTAGAGCATTAGTAAGGTACACACCAATAACATGTATATCAAATATACCTTTCACTTTGCCATCCTTCTTATCCGCCAAATACTTGGGGCAATTTCGCTTCCAATGACTAGTCCCTTTGCAGTAGAAGCACTCAGTTTTAGGCTTAGGTCCAGACTTGGGTTTCTTCCCTTGAGCAGCAACTTGCTTGCTATTCTTCTTGAAGTTCCCCTTCTTCCCTTTGCCTTTTTTCTTGAAACTAGCGGCCTTGTTAACCATCAACACTTGATGCTCCGTCTTGGTTTCTACCTCCACAGCCTTTAGCATCGCGAAGAGCTCGGGAATTGTCTTTTCCATCCCTTGCATATTATAGTTCATCATGAAGCCTTTATAGCTTGGTGGCAGTGATTGAAGAACTCTATCAATGACACTATCATCAGGAAGATTAACTCCCGGCTGAGTCAAGTGCTTATGGTACCCAGACATTGTGAGTATGTGTTCACTGACAGAACTATTGTCCTCCATCTTGCAGCTATAGAACTTGTTGGAGACTTCATATCTCTCAACTCGGGCATTTGCTTGAAATATTAACTTCCACTCCTGGAAATCTCATATGCTCCATGACGTTCAAAACGTCTTTGAAGTCCCGATTCTAAGCAGTAAAGCATGGCACACTGAACTATCGAGTAGTCATCAGCTTTGCTCTGCCAGACATTCATAACGTCCGGAGTTTCTCCTGCAGCAGGTCTTGCACCTAGCGGTGCTTCCAGGATGCAATTCTTCTATGCAGCAATGAGGATAATCCTCAAGTTACGGACCCAGTCCGTGTAGTTTCTACCATCTTTCAACCTATCTTTCTCTAGGAACGCATTAAAATTCAAGGGAACGGTAGCACGGGCCATTGATCTACAACAACATAGATAAGCAAAAACTATCAGGTACTAAGCTCATGATAAATTAAAGTTCAATTAATCATATTACTTAAGAACTCCCACTTAGATAGACATCCCTCTAGTCATCTAAATGATCATGTGATCCATATCAACTAAACCATGTCCGATCATCACGTGAGATGTGTCGGTTCAATACCCGGTATATCTCGTAGTAGGGGTCCTAAGCTAGGCATCTTGGAGCGATGGTAACATGGGCACAGCGGTATTTTACCCAGGTTTGGGCCCTCTTAATGGAGGTAAAACCCTACCTCCTGCTTTTGATTGTATTCATATGGAGTGTAGTATAGAGTACATGTATCTACCACGATATTGCTCTAATGAATATTAGATTCTCTATTGACTAGCCTGGCCTCGGTTTATATATGCATCGTAGGCCTAGGGTTTAGGGGAGTCCTTATCTTGTGCACTAAGTCTTGTGGAATCCTCCTTGTATGCGGCATGGGCTGCCCGAAGTGGCCCATAAGTGAACCGCCATGGGGGTCCTCGTCCCAATCCAGCTGGTCAGGAGACGATGTGGTGAGTACCCCCTAGTCTAGGACACCGTCAGTAGCCCCCTGAACCGGTCTTCAAGTTGGGGATGCTCCTTGATTCTTTTGAACTATTCTTCATCTTCGGTCGTCGATCTTGAAAACTGGTTCAACAAATCTTCTCATCTTCGATCTTGAGGATCGCCGAAGTGAATCCGAAGAGTTTACACGTCGGGTATCCGAGGAGCCCCTTTAAGTTTTCGGCCTTTAGCAATGCCTTGTTATTTTTTACGCCACACCTCGGGTTTGAAGTTGTTCCCGTGCGGCGATGTCCTCTTGCGTCTGAGCCCCAAGGCCGGACTGCACCCGAGGTATCTTTTGCAGCCGAACACCAACGCCGGACCGCTTCCGAGCTCCAACGCCGGAATGTATCCGAGCTCCAATGCCGGACTGTATACGAAGTGTCATAGATTACCTCGTGTTTAAAAAAGTTTGAAGGAGGTTACCCGAGCTTGACGCTGAAAAAGTTCTCTATGGGGCCAGCCGCTCGTAGCCGAGTTTTATGCCGGACTACTTCCGACGTGATGTACCACCTCGGGCTTGGGCTGATTGTTTGCGGATTTTATTTCCAATTGATGCAATTTATTTACTGACGAGATATATAGCCACTAGCCCTCAAGGTGTGTGTCGGCCTAAAATCCGAGATGCACATTAGAAGAGATAGTGATCGGCAGACGGGCCCTTGAGAGAGGGTTTTGAAAAGTCACCGTAATATATTAGCTTGATGTCGGGTAAGTCCTAGATGGTACCTATTTTTGTTCGAAGACGCGTTTGCCCATAGTTCGGTCAAGCCAAACACTGAGCACTTTAAATTTTCTATATTGAATAGGCAATGCAGTAGCCCCCGAGACACTGGTCGGGTGGCAACACCATATCAGGGGATCAATGTGCCCCTTTAATATTAGTAAATGATAAGCCCGAAGCCCAGTAGCCCCCGAGCCTTGATGTGGGCACGGGTGGCCTAATTAAGGATCGATATTCGGAGTAAAATCACAAATTTTGTGTAATGATTCAACGTATCCAAGTACTCTACATTATTAATGCTCAGATCCTCATTGTACAAAACTTTGATGACCGACCATTGGCTTCAACCTCCTCGGCCAGTAGCCGGGGAGTGTTTGTCCTACTTTATAAAGCCTTTATAAGGGCAACGATTTATGACAAACAAAGGTACACAGAGAGATATGTTATATTACTTTCTAACATTAGAAACATCTTCCGAAGAAAATAGTCTCGCTATCGGTTCCTTTCTTTAGGTTGTCATGTTGATCATGATCATGAAACCTCACCTCCGATCAATGTGGGAGGAAACTATCGAGGATTTAGTGTGGGGGAAGTTCCTGTACTCTATGGTCTTAATGAACCAAAATTTTCACTTACATCGTTGCCGACCAATTATATTCTTAAGATAGGTTGCTTTCGGCTTCACCCAGTCTGAGGTACTAATCCGGATGACCCGGTAGTAACAATCACAAAGGTGCTCCCTTTACCCCCTAGCCGAACAATCAAGAACGTAGGGAGCCAGGCAACCCAGCTTGGCCAAAATCTTAAGTCAAATTTGATGCACATTTATGGCTTTATAACGATAATTACGGAAGGCGGCGCTTGTATACTGAATACAAACACTAAGCATATATGTTTATTTTGACTCTGTTGCGATCGTTTATCAGTTGAAAGTGGTCCTTCATCGGCTTCTACCCCTTTGTAGATACTACGCAGGGTGTGTCTGCTGTAACAAAACAATCCTTAGCCAACGTCTCGATGCCCGGAGGCGATTGTGTTAGCGAAAACAAGGCAATCAGATATGCGGGCTTTATAACTTTCACTTAGTCAGAGGAGCTTTAAACTGGGGAAGCTAGCTACGAGCCCCCGGTTAGTGTTCCTCACCGACCGAAGTCTAGACATTAACACTTTGGCCAATGTTACGAAAGGCCCATCGTTTAACACGGAGTAATCGGTATCGGTCTATAGTTTTACACCATCATCGGATCGCTGACCAGTTTATGCCCATTGTGACGGTCAGTTTTCGGCTTTCTCCACTAAGGTGCTTAACCATTCGAGCTGGAAGCACAATCACAGTGGTTCTCCCTTTGCACACCTAGCCGAACAAAGCGAAATGTAGGAGGCAAGCACATGAGCCGGTCAACCCAATTATTGACCAAAGACACAATTCGAAACCGATGTATATAGCAATATCCGAGAATGTTTTTGCCGAATCTCTAAAGGTGTCCGGCGTTGCACTGCGAGACTTATGCTGGAAACATACAAATAGTTTAAAAGTGCCATAGGCTTGGAAAACCAAAAACTTTAGTAAAAACTTTATGCCCAAACTAAATCAAGTCATTTGGTGCCAATCCGAAAATTGGTATTATGTTTGTGCTTCTGTCGTGCATTAATATGACACATCCGATCTCAAGACTTCAAGCGGGTCAGCCTACGACTGCAGCCTCCTATCCCGAAGGTGGAGTACTGCTTGTTAGGCCAGCTTAGAGAACTAAACTCGAGCGACATTAGAGAGAAAACAGGCTATCCGGCTATTGACCACACACTCGAGTCGAGAAAGGAGTGGTAGAAAAAGACTTTGCAACAACTAGGAAGAAAACAATTATTATAGGATGGAAAATACAAATTTAAGAGCCCCCAATTAACTTGGGTAAAGGAAGTGTTTTTAACAAATAACATTTTTAACAAGCTAAGTTTTTTGTTTAACATAAATATAAAGTTTGGTCGAACCAAACGAGAATTGAAAAAAACTGGGCATGGAAGCGACTTAGCTGGTTAATGAGCTCGGTGTCGATGCGCAGCCCGAGCTTACGCCGGGACGAGGTCCCAGCCCCCAAGCCGGTCCCGAGGTGGCAGAAAAAAGAGTTCGGCATTCCGAAGTGGTGACATAGCACGGCCAATGTGGCGAGGTGGAACCCCCAGTCCGACCGAGGCGACGGAGCAGGCCGGTTGTATGACACCGAAGTCCGCGGCGTGGTTTAATGAAGTGATGACGAAGCCACCGGTCCAGCCGAGGTGGCGTGGTACGTCGGTACGACGAGGTGACAGCGTTGCCCAACCAGGATCATTTACCTGTGCATAGAAAATAGTGCAAGCCGAAGATAATAGTAATAAATTAAGAAAAATCGCTGCATAATTAATAATTTATGCAAAGCGAGTAATAAAAGAAATATGGCATGTGTGCTAAACACTCGATGAGGTAGAGCTCTCTCAGTGATGCCAAAATCCCCGAGGCAGCTGAACATGTCGGTATGGCAATTCAACCAGATCACGCGAGCCGATTTATGCCAATTGGGACGACGACGTCGGCTTGCCGAAGTGACCGCGTGACGCAGTTGAAGTCGATTACCTACACGTGTAAAATAGTGCAGTACAAAATAATAATAATATAAATATATCAAAAATACTCGCAAAATTAATTTATGCAAATTAATTTTTAAAGAGATGTGGCCTGGCGTCGAAGCCAATGCCGATGCGGGGCGTCGGCATGGCAAAGCCTGAATTCGCAGGGCGGTCCTAGTTCCCGATGTGGCGTTCGCCGAACTGCGGATGGGAAATTGACCGAACCATCATCCAACCATCATTAATGCGGCTAGCATTTGACAGTCCTGTGTACAGAGGATGAAACAAATCAGAGTAATATTCCTCGGGAAAAATAAGCCCATGCAAGCAAAAAAATTAGTAGGAATAATAGCACCTAGTTTATTTGTTGTAGCAATCCAAAGAGACACACACGGGCGTTCATGGATTTGCATCTAGTAATAGTACTAGTGACAACGCTAGCTTGATGTTGTGTGCGCGTGCTCGGTCGAGACGCGGCGAAGCGAAGCCCCCGGTCCAGCTAACATGACGAACCTGGTCGGCTGGTGACGCCGAAGTCTCCGGAGTAGGTTGATGAAGAGATGGCGAAGCTCCTGGTCCAGCCGGGGTGACAGAGCAGGTCGGTAAGGTGATGTTGCAGCCGTTGTGCCAACTGAGGTGTTGAAGCGGTTTGGTGTGGGAGACATCGGTTTAAAGAAGCTACGGCTCGGCCATGCCGACGCTGGTCATAACTTGTGAAGCGGTCAATGCCGGATTGATGAAGTGATCGAGCGGCGATGTCGGCATGCCTGACCCGTGCAACCCGTTGGACGATGGTGTTGGTGATGATTTAGCATTCGCGATGCCGAACTCTTGTTCGTCTTGCCGAGCTGATGATCCGATAAGGTTAGGTTCGGCTCAATGAAGCGATGATCTATCTAGCGTAGGTCGACAGACGTGGAGCAAGGGCTGGTTTGACACCGGCCCGACAGTGACGGTTACCTCCGAAAAGGAAAATTTGTGAGCATGTGTTCGAAAACAAAACACAATACCCTAAAAAGAGATTCTTCCAAAAAGGTTGTCCAATATCCCGTTCATGAAAAAAGATAAACTCTGGTCGGATTCGTATTCGCGTAGAAAATAGATATGAAAAGTGATGCACTAATCGGAAGGTTTACGGAGTTTGAACGGTCGGATCGAGCTGAAATTTTTAGAGGTGGTAGATATGGAAATTCCTCAGAAGATGAACGGTTGGATCTTCCAAATAACCTTAGAGCTAGGCTCTGGAAACCACGCTCTAAACTTGTCCAGATTCCCGTCCAGACTCGACAGGCCTCCGGTATATCATAGATCGCCAGAGATTCCTTCATTGGAAGGCAACGGAATTTTACAGGGTTGTTGTATACTCAATTACGCATAATTCCACCAAAGGGTTCGTCAAATCGACTCCCGAAGAAACACTGGCAGTGAAAACAAGTATGTTGTACAGAAAAAAAACTGTGCGATCGCCCGAGGGCACTGTTGACGATGAGCCCCCAGGCTCCATGGACGACTTTTCCATAGTCTTGGTTGAGATTTCAGCTGATGATGACGAAAATATCTGTCTAATCTTGATGATCTGACGTGGAGCGCGGTCCTCAGTCTAGCCGAGGTGACTAGTCGAGCCGACGACAAAGATGCCGACATCGACCATAAAGCTCGGATCCAATGCGTAGATCGCGTCGGAGACGATCTGAATTCCCATCGCACTGTGGTGACTGCCAGCAGGCTCTCAATGAAAACACCAATGTCGGTTCTATATCTGACATATCTCGTAGTATGGGTCCTAAGCTAGGCGTCTTGGAGCGATGGTAACATGGACACGGGATTTTACCCATGTTCGGGCCCTATTGATGGAGGTAAAACTCTACGTCCTGCTTTTGCTTGTATTCATATGAGGTGTAGTATAGAGTACATGTATCTACCACGAGATTGTTCTAATGAATATTAGATTGTCTATTGACTAGCCTAGCCTCGGTTTATATATGCACCATAGGCCTAGTGTTGAGAGGAGTCCTTGTCTTGTACGCCAAGTTTTGTGGAATCCTCCTTGTATGCGGCATGGGCTACCCGAAGTGGCCCATAAGTGAACCGCCATGGGGGTCCTCGGCCCGATCCAACTGGTCGGGAGACGATGTGGTGAGTACCCCCTAGTCTAGGATACCATCAAGATGGAGTAGCTTTCAATGGTGAACATCACTATGTTGATCATATCTACTATATGATTCACGTTCGACCTTTCGGTCTCAGTGTTCCGAGACCATATCTGCATATGCTAGCCTCGTCAAGATTAACCCAAGTATTCTGCACGTGCAAAAATGGCTTGCACCCATTGTATGTGAACGTAGAGTTTATCACATCCGATCATCATGTGGTGTCTCGGCACGAGGAACTGTAGCAACGGTGCCTACTCTGGGAGAACACTTATACATTGAAATTTAGTGAGGGATCATCTTATAATGCTACTGCCGTACTAAGCAAAATAAGATGCATAAAAGATAAACATCACATGCAATCAAAATATGTGACATGATATTTCCATTATCATGTTGCGCCTTTGATCTCCATCTCCAAAGCACCGTCATGATCTCCATCGTCACCGACTTGACACCTTGATCCCCATCGTAGCATCATTGTTGTCTCGCCAACTATTGTGTCTACGACTATCGCTACCACTTAGAGATGAAGTAAAGCAATTACATGGTGATTGCATTTCATACAATAAAGCGACAACCATAAGGCTCCTGCCAGTTGCCAATAACTTTTACAAAACATGACCATCTCATACAACAATTTATATCTCATCATGTCTTGACCATATCACATCACAACATGCCTTGAAAAAACAAGTTAGGCATCCTCTACTTTGTTGTTGAAAGTTTTACGTGGCTGCTACGGGCTTCTAGCAAGAACCGTTCTTACCTACGCATCAAAACCACAACGATTTTTTCGTCAAGTGTGTTGTTTTAACCTTCACCAAGGACCGCTCGTAGTCAAACTCAATTCAACTAAAGTTGGAGAAACATACACCCACCAGCCACCTGTGTGCAAAGCACGTCGGTAGAACCAGTCTCATGAACGCGGTCATGTAATGTCGGTCTGGTCCGCTTCATCCAACAATACCGTCGAATCAAAGTAAGACGTTGGTGGTAAGCAGTGTTGGGGAACGTAGCAATAATTCAAAATTTTCCTACGTGTCACCAAGATCAATCTATGGAGTCATCTAGCAATGAGGGAGGAGTGGATCTACATACCCTTGTAGATCGCGCACGGAAGCGTTCAAGAGAACGGGGTTGATGGAGTCGTACTCGTCGTGATCCAAATCACCGATGATCCTAGCACCGAACGGACGGCACCTCCGCGTTCAACACACGTATGGAGCAGCAACGTCTCCTCCTTCTTGAGCCAGCAAGGGGGAAGGAGAGGTTGATGGAGATCCAGCAGCACGACGGCGTGGTGGTGGAAGTAGCGGGATTCCAACAGGGCTTCGCCAAGCGCTGCGGGAGGAGGGAGATGTGTCATGGGAGGGAGAGGGAGGCGCCAGGGCTTAGGTTCTGTTTCCCTCCTTTCCCCCACTATATATAGGGCCAAGGGAGAGGGGGGGCGCAGCCTTGGCCCTTCCTCCAAGGAAGGGTGCGGCCAGGGAGGAGTCCATCCTCCCCAAGGCACCTAGGAGGTGCCTTCCCCTTTTAGGACTCTTCCTTTCCCTTATCTCTTGGAGCATGGGCCTCTTGGGGCGGGTGCCCTTGGCCCATATAGGCCAAGGGCGCACACCCCTACAGCCCATGTGGCCCCCCGGGGCAGGTGGACCCCCTTGGTGGACCCCCGGACCCCTTTCGGCACTCCCGGTACAATACCGATAATGCGCGAAACTTTTCCGGCGACCAAAACAAGACTTCCCATATATAAATCTTTACCTCCGGACCATTCCGGAACTCCTCGTGACGTCCGGGATATCATCCGGGACTCCGAACAACTTTCGGGTTACCGCATACTAATATCTCTATAACCCTAGCGTCACCGAACCTTAAGTGTGTAGACCCTACGGGTTCGGGAAACATGTAGACATGACCGAGACGACTCTCCGGCCAATAACCAACAGCGGGATCTGGATACCCATGTTGGCTCCCACATGGTCCTCGATGATCTCATCGGATGAACCACGATGTCGAGGATTCAATCAATCCCGCATATAATTCCCTTTGTCTATCGGTATGTTACTTGCCCGAGATTCGATCGTCGGTATCCCAATACCTTGTTCAATCTCGTTACCGGCAAGTCTCTTTACTCATTCCGTAACACATCATCCCGTGATCAACTCCTTGATCACATTGTGCACATTATGGTGATGTCCTACCGAGTGGGCCCAGAGATACCTCTCCGTCACACGGAGTGACAAATCCCAGTCTCGATTCGTGCCAACCCAACAGACACTTTCGGAGATACCCGTAGTGCACCTTTATAGTCACCCAGTTATGTTGTGACGTTTGGCACACCCAAAGTATTCCTACGGTATCCGGGAGTTGCACAATTTCATGGTCTAAGGAAATGATACTTGACATTAGAAAAGCTTTAGCATACGAACTACACGATCTTGTGCTAGGCTTAGGATTGGGTCTTGTCCATCACATCATTCTCCCAATGATGTGATCCCGTTATAAACTACATCTAATGTCCATGGTCAGGAAACCATAACCATCCATTGATCAACGAGCTAGTCGACTAGAGGCTTACTAGGGACATGGTGTTGTCTATGTATCCACACATGTATCTGAGTTTCCTATCAATACAATTCTAGCATGGGTAATAAACGATTATCATGAACAAGGAAATATAATAATAACCAATTTATTATTGCCTCTAGGGAATATTTCCAACAAGCAGTATGACTATTATCGCCCATAACTCTTTGTGTTCTACTTGTGCATATCATCTACGCATAGACCTGGCTCGGATGCCACTGTTGGGGAACGTAGCATGCAATTTCAAAAAAATTCCTACGATCACGCACGATCTATCTAGGAGATGCATAGCAACAAGAGGGGGAGAGTGTGTCCACGTACCCTCATAGACCGAAAGCGGAAGCATTATGTTAACGCGGTTGATGTAGTCGAACGTCTTCATGATCTAATCAATCCAAGCACCGAACGTACGGCACTTCCGTGTTCAGCACACGTTCATCTCGATGACGTCCCTCGAACTCTTGATCTAGTAGAGGGTCAAAGGAGTGTTCCGTCAGCATGACGGTGTGGTGATGGTGATGGTGATGTGATCCATGCAGGGCTTCGCCTAAGCACTACGGCGCTATGACCGGAGGAGTAAACTGTGGAGGGGGGCACCACACACGGCTAAGAGAATTCTTGGTGTACCTTTGGGATGCCCTCCGCCCCTGTATATAAAGGGGGGAGGAGGAGGCTGATGGCCAGGAGGGGCGCGCCAAGGGGGGGAGTCCTACTTGGACTCCCAGTCCAAGTAGGATTCGCCCCCCCCCCTTTCCTTTCTCTACCAGAGGAAAAAGGAAGGAGAGGGAAAGGGGGCCGCCACCCCCTCCCCCTATTCCAATTCGGACTGCCATGGGGAGGCGGCCACCCCTCGCAGCCCTCCTCTCTCTCCACTAAGGCCCATTATTTCCCTACAGGGGGGAGGGGGTTTCGGCAACCCCTCGGTACTCCGGTAAAATATTCGAATCACTCGGAACCATTCTGATGTCCGAATATAACCTTCCAATATATGAATATTTACCTCTCGACCATTTCGAGACTCCTTGTCATGCCCGTGATCTCATCCGAGACTCCGAACAAGTTCCGGTCACCAAAACACATGACTCATAATACAAATCATCATCAAACGTTAAGCGTGCGGACCCTACAGGTTCGAGAACTATGTAGACATGAACGAGACACATCTCCGGTCAATAACCAATAGCGAAACATGTATGCTTAGATTGGTTCCTAGATATTCTACGAAGATCTTTCTCGGTCGAACCGCATAACAACATACGTCATTCCCTTTGTCATCGGTATGTTACTAGCCCGAGATTCAATCGTCAGTATCATCATACCTAGTTCAATCTCATTACTGGCAAGTCTCTTTACTCGTTCCATAATGCATCATCCCGCAACTAACTCATTAGTCACATTGCTTGCAAGGCTTATAGTGATGTGCATTACCGAGAGGGCCCAGAGATACCTTTCCAATACCCGGAGTGACAAACCCTAATCTCGATCTATGCCAACTCAACAAACACCTTCGGATACACCTGTAGAGCATCTTTATAATTACCCAGTTATGTTGTGATGTTTGATAGCACACAAGGTGTTCCTCCGATATTCTGGAGTTGCATAATCTCATAGTCAGAGGAATATGTATAACTCATGAAGAAAACAATAGCAATAAAACTAAATGATCATAATGTTAAGCTAACGGATGGGTCTTGTCCATCACATCATTCTCTAATGATGTGACCCCGCTCATCAAATGACAACACATGTCTATGGTCAGGAAACTTAACCATCTTTGATTAACGAGCTAGTCAAGTAGAGGCATACTAGGGACACTCTGTTTGTCTATGTATTCACACATGTACTAAGTTTCCGGTTAATACAATTCTAGCATGAATAATAAACATTTATCATGATATAAGAAAATATAAATAACAACTTCATTATTTCCTCTAGGGCATATTTCCTTTAGAATGTGTATCTATTGCATGTGATTCTTTGTGGTGGTGATAGATTTTCTTTGGTAGGGTATCTATATTTTGGGGGGGGGGGGGCATTTTGGGCGTGACGTAATGATGCATGATTTCAGCGCAAAGTGCTCAAGTCCCCTATGAAGTTATAGTTAACTCCTACTTATTTAGTAGCCTAATGAATGCGACTACTATAATAGGAGGTTAAGATGGGTAATTGCATAGGAGCACCCAGCTACTCCATCCCTTGAATCTGACCCGACGCTGTGTCTAGGGATCCATGCTTGGGTTGTATACTTCATTTGTATTCACGATGTTTATTTAATTCCAATTATTTTTTAATTCTACAATAAATGCACACTAACATGTGCAACCTCCAACATCTAACAACCGATCAGGATGCACACTAGTGTGTGGAAGACTTTCTGCTTCAGATTTTAAATCCCACATCAATTGTACTTAAGTTTCAGTTACTAAGACGAATATGTTCATATATTCAACCTACTTAGTTCAAAGATTCAAAATTTTAACCCAAGTTCCCAACCTAAACCCAAACTTGAAATCTGCATATAATCATAAATATACTTTAGGATGTAGAAAATTCAAACTACTTAGTTCATAGCTTCCATTTTTCCCCATAGAAGTTCCAAACTTTAAACTGCATGCGACATACATGTTCATATTACAAGCAAAAAATGACTGAAGTTCCTAACTTAAATTAGAACTTAAAATATGCATACAAGCAAAATGGAATACGCAATTTCTCCGCTAATCCAGAATCCTAATGGCAACACCAAATGCCCATATTATTTAAAGTTAGAGACCTTGGCCTCACCAATGCAATTCATAATCACGAAGTAAACATAATTAAGAAAGTGGATGCCATAAAATCCTCTTAAAATAGATGAAAAGGCTCAAGAAATGTGTTCAAAGGAGTAACTTCTTTCCACTCAATATCTTGGACCAAAACTTCAACGGGACTGTGTTCCAAGGAGTAACTTCCACACAATAAATGTGTTCAGTGGAGTTTTTAGCTGATTCGACAGAGTTATTACAAACGTGTATCGCAAACGTGTCTTCTCAGGTGTATTGCAAACGTGTCTTATCAGGTGTATTGCAAACGTGTCTTCTCATGATTATCAATTTGATCCATTAATGCTATGGTCTAGACACAATAACATAAGGGCTTCATTTGGTGGGTGGAGCACGGAGGTGCTACAAATCCGTGTCTGTTAAGATGATGCTAAAGTTTATTAATTTCATTCAAACTACGCTATGCATATGACAGTATCACATCCAATTTGTGTATGATGGTACAATGAAATGTGACGATACTGGATCAATTTCTAATCAGCACTCCTTATCCTGAGTCATATAGGAACCAGACAGTTTTAATCATGAAGCACTGCTTCTGTTTCATGGATATAGGCAAGTGAAATATGTTCTCGGCTATTCATACTAAACTTTTTTAGTTCATTATACCTCAACCTATCATTAAATATATGTTGCTTTATTGATACATCCTTCGATATAATATATGGATGTTACTCCAGGTATCACTAGTAGAAAACGGAGCTTTATTACCGATTCGTAAGGGCCTTTAGTGCTAGTTCTGCAACCGGCACTAAAGGGTGGAGACTAAAGCCCCCCCTTTAGAACCGGTTCAGCACGAACCGCCACTAAAGGCCCACCACGTGGCGTGAGCTCGCGCCGTGGTATGGGGGACCTTTAGTACCGGTTGGTGTTACCAACCGGTACTAAAGGTATTTTTTTGAAATTTTTGGAAAAAAATGATTTTTTTTTATTTTTGATTTTCTGAATTATTTGATGATTTAGTCTCTAATCACCCCTCTTAACTGCTCAAGTGTGGATCTCTCATTCCAAATCTTCTAACTTCCCAGCCGGTCACCCATCCTCTCACTCCCCCAGCCTGAGCACGCTTAACTTCGGAGTTCTATTCCCCCTACTTTCCAAGTCTGCACTTGTTGTTTTTCTAACAAATGTAAGCTGTCAATCCTATTAACCCTCAGCAGTTTAGCTTGAGCATTAGGTCACACGTTTCACCGTTTGAGTTTGAAACTATTATACTAAAAAACAGTAATTATTTAGTAACACTAATATTTCTTGAATAAGTTTGACCATAGTTTGACCGCAGTTTGACCAGATTTGACCAAAATTCGAAAAATTGAAATAATTATTTAGTAACACTAATATTCTCGAATAATTATGTAGTAACATTAATACTTCTTGAATAAGTAGCTTGACCATAGTTTGACCAGATTTAACCAAAAATAAAAAAACTGAAATTTGAGCATATCTTTTTTCCTTTTGGTATTTGAGGATTCTAAAAAATTGCAAATAGGCCGTAGGCCATCAAAATGATATGCAGATTTCGTGCTAAATATTTTGATATATTATACGTTTTTTTTCGACATCGTATGCAAAAGTTATAGCCGTTTTACTTTTTCATAACACTTTTTGCAAAACATGTCCAAATTTAAGTTTTTAAATTTTCCTAACTAGTAGATGTAGTAATATAACTACATCTCAAAGAATTTTAATTTTTGAATTTTTTATCATTTTCTTTTGTTTTTTTCAAAACTGAAATGGCGATACACGGGGGGGGGGGGGGGGGGGGGGGGGGGGGGGTAGAGTTTGAAAATTTCCCTATAATCCCGGTTTGTGTCTCGAACCAGGACTATAGGTCAGACCCCTTTAGTCCTGGTTTGTGGCATGAACCGGTACTAAAGGTTAGCCCTTTAGTACCAGTTTGTGCCACGAACCGGGACTAAAGGTGATCATGGGGCCCCGGCCTGACGCCACCCTGCCATCACCCCTTTAGTACCGATTCGTGGAACGAACCGGTACTAAAGGTTCAACACGAACCGACATTAATGCATAGCCGTTCGAACCGGCACTAATTGTACCATTAGTACCGGGCCAAAATTGAATCGGGACTAATGTGTCCCACATTAGGTCGTTTTTCTACTAGTGTATAAGCAGAAGCATTTATAATGCAAGGTAAACATGCTAATATATATGTTATGGTGAAAAAACTCATACATTTCTAATATTTGTCACTACAATAAATTTCTAGTGCTAAAGTGACACTATGTTTTGTTGTATAAAAGTTTGTTACTCTGGTTTGTTCAGTAAAATCTTTTCTATAATGGATTTCACCATAGATCTAACCAAACTAAGATCACATTACTCGACCAATTAATATATGCCCATTTATTATGCCATCGTGCGTTTGTATGCATCATTATTCAAAATATCCTTAAATAGCTATGACGCTTAGTGAAGTTTTTTAGAGATTACAAATTTAGCAAATAGCCAGGCATATGTTTTTGCATCACAAAATGACCAAGTGCACATGTTGCTAAATAGATAACTCTAGAGTGCATGTAGGGTCCACTATCCCAGTTTTGCTTGTTAGTGTGCTTGTTTCTTGGTCAAAATTTCCCTTCTCGTTCTTGCAGGTAAGTGGTCAGGCATTGGCACATTGATGTTCAGTAGGTTGTGACATGCATGCGTGTTTGTAATACAAAGTTTATGAATTGCATTGTTGTCTATTTGATTTTCACATTATTTTTCCCTACAAAACTTTGTAGCCATTACAAATACACATTCAATTTAGGCTCTCTCCAACTTGCTTGAAACAATTCCTATCCTTATTTTATATTCATGTACTAATTTCAAAAACCACATATAATGAATATATAACCTTTTCTCTTTTTGATACAAATGTATTGTGGCCCAGAATAGATAAGGTGCCCTAGTTGACAACAAGGAAGGTGTTATCTTTTGTTCAATGTGGCAATGAGGAGTCTTTGAGCACTAGAAGTCACATAATCAGACTTTGTGCTCTGTGTTGTAGTGTTTCTGATACCATGCTTTGCTGGGGTGGCCTATCCTAAACCTAGACTTGAGCAACACATCTCAACGACCTGACCAGAAATTTGTGGGTTCAAGCTAGCTTGTCAAAGCTTGGACATTTTCAAGCTCCTACTGAAATTTGACGGGTTCCCATAAGTGCATCGAGCTCGTTTTTTGACTTTCATTCCTTGTTACGCTCTCGAGGACTTTATATTTTATCAAAGTAATGAAAGTTGTGAGAAAACTAATTCGGAAGAAATAAAGGCCCTAGAATGGTCAACACTAAACTTCAAGATGGGCCGATTTAAGCCCAAGAAGCCCAAGCCTCTTGAACTAGGCCCAGTGTTTCTACCAAACATCTGTCCATAGATTGTTTGAAAATATGTTGGAGGAAAAATGGGAGCTCCTCTGTAGCGCTTATGTCACTGGTTGGCACACTAGCGATAACAACACGCTCATTTTTGGGGCGGCCAAGTTTATTGCTCATGCTCGACTGCTTCGTTTGCTATTGTATGCTGGCCCACCTCTTTTTTTCTCGTTCTTCTGAAAAAACACCTCCTCATTTAAAAGAAACAAGCTATCGAATTTTTAATATATTTAAAATTTTCTATGAAATATAAAATTCTTCACAAATTTGAAAAAAATTAAAAAAACTATGATTTTTAAAAATCATGAATTTGTAAAAGTTCAAAAATTGTTTTAAAAAACAAAATTTGGTATATTTTGTTAATTTTAAAAAAACACGACTTTGAAAAAAATCATGAATTTTTAAAAGTTCATAGATTTGAAACTTGTTCGTGATTTTCAAAATTGTTCATGAGTTTTAGAAAAAACACAGATTTATACAAGTTGTTTGCATTTTTCAAAAAGGTTCACGAATTTGATTTTTTATGAAATTTAAAATGAAAAAATAAAGATAAGAAAAAACAAACAAAAAACCAACGAGTAGCTTCACAAAGCCACAAAAAGTTATAGCATATATGGGCCGGTCCCTTACCTAAATATCGTATGATGGGGTGTGCGGTAACTAGCGAGTTAAGAGTTAAATAGGATCTGGGAGGAACACATAGATGGTCGCCCAAAGCACTACAAATCAAATCCACCAAAAAAATGTTCCACCCTACAAGCAGGCTCCCGTCAGCTCGTTGCCTACTGTATATATTATCGGTGTAGCGAGGACAACAACTGATTAGAGGCTTTTAAAAATAACTTGGGAAAATATATTAGTGGGTGTATGGCCTTATGGCAAAAGTCTCCATACATGAATGAACTTAACACTTCAATGTTTATTTGAAAAGGTTATGTCGCCTCAATGAAGCATGACTTAGTCCTATGTTATCCTCGGTGGCGTCTCCAAGTTCCTTCCCTCAATGTGGGTTCGAGTGAAATGCCTCTCCTTGGACTTGACCCTGTAGCTTCCCGAACATGCCTTGGAGCTCTAGTTTCCTACTATTGAGTTTACTCAAGTGAGAGTGAAGTTTGAACATGCTCATGTGGAAGGGGGCTTTTACAAGTTAGGGGCTATCTGGTGGAGCATATGTGATCAAATCCCCTACAAAATTAAACTTAACTGCTACTTCTTTTGCCAACTAATGAATTCAGCTAGTTGGATAGGAGGTTAAGATGATGCTCCAGTTTGGGATTTGCCGGGTTATGAAGAAGCTGGGCTGAATGTTAGCAAGTTAAAAATGGTCTCTCATATTTATACTAAACTTTTTTAGTCCATTATAACTCAGCTGACAAATTTATGTTGGGTTTATTGATACATCCCTCGATATACTATATAATATTATATTATATTTCTGATATAAGTAGAAATATTAATAGTGACACTATGTTTTTTGTAAAAGAATGTTGTGTTGCAAATTTTCCATGCATTTCTAATATTTTTCATTACAATAAATTTCTACTCCTATAGTGACACTATGTTTTGTTGTAAAAGAATGTTACTCTTGGTTATTGAAGATTTTTTCTATGGAGTATTTTACCATACGTCTAAGAAACAAAGATAATTTTACTCCAGAAATTAAGGTATGCCCCTTTAATATGCTATAGTGTGTACATATGCATCATTCCGGATAATATCCTTAAATAACTATAGCACTTGGTATAATGTTTTAAGGTTTACAAATCTAGCAAATAACCCTACAGAGGTTTGCGGATCAAAAAGCTATCAAGTCATATGTAACAAAATAGATAACTCTAAAGTGTATTAAGATCCCCTCTCCCACTCTCGGTTGTTGGTGCTGCTTGTTTCTTAGTGAAATTTTCCTTTCTTATTCTTGCGGGGTGAATTGTTAGCCATTACCACATTCACGCTATGTAGTTTAACATGTATTTGGAATGCAAAGTTCTATAAATTTTATTGTTGTCCATTGATTTTCACATCGTTTCTCTACACAAAACTATTGTGATCCACCTAAACTTTGTAACCATTTCAAGGACACGTGCAATTGGCCTCTCTCCAACTTGCTCGAAACCATTCATGTTCTTTATTTTGTATTAATGGACTAATTTCACAATATATGGCACCAAAAATATGAATGTACAAACCATAATAGCTTTTCGATACATATCTATTGTGGCCCAATAAATAATGTGCCTAGGTTATCACTGAGAAAGGTGTTATCTTACACAATTGATATAACACATCGCTCCTCGCAAGTGTTTACGTAGCAATCACCTAAAAAGGGATCTAAGTGGGTCGATCCAGTAGGGTATTCTGGTTTTGGGGAGCTTGCATCATTCTTGGAAGCTTCTCGCCCCCCCACCTATTTATGTTGGCTAATTTCCCTGTTTTTTCTTTGGTTTTAAAGTTTCCTTTTCCCATTTTCTTTTCTTTTTTTCTTTTTTCTTCCTTTCTGCCCCCCCCCCAAAAAAGTTCATTGAATTTAAAAACACGTTCATCAATTTTTAGAAAAAAGTTCCCAAAAATTGAAAAAGGTTCACTTCCAAAAAGTTCACATTAGAAAAAACGTTCAAATTTGAAAAACCACAACCTTGTGAAAATTACACGAATTTGATAAAAAATAAAAAAGGTAAAACAAAACGAAATTGAAAAAAAAATAAAAGGAAAAGGAAAGGAAAACTAGAAAACCCGCAAAACCCGTGTTGGGAAGAAAACAGAAGAAAAAGCCGCCCAGAAAAAACATGGAAGGTTGGAAGGTTTGCCCTAATGGGCTGGCCCACTTAGAAACTGTGCACGCAGGGGGTGTGCGCCATATACTATTTACCCTTTAAGTGGTGCAGAAGGCGCTAAATAGGTCTCGGGAACAACAATACATAGCCGTTCCCGTTATATTTTGCTCAAGGTGGCGATGAGGAGTCTTCGATCGTTGCAGGTCACCACACCAGACTTTGTTTTCTTTGTGTTGATGCACTTGTTGAAGCTTGGGCGTTTTCAAGCCTGTACTGGAACTTAATGGGTTTCCATAAGTGCATCAAACTCGTTTTTCACCATTCATTCCTTGGTCATTTCTCAGACTTTGTATTTCGGTTATCAAAGTAATGAAAAGGGGGAGATACCTAATTCCGGAAAAGGGATTAAAGGCCGAACAACCATGGTCAGCACTAAACTCAAGATGGGCCGTTCTAAGCCCACGATACCCAAGCCTACTTGAATCCATTGAACCAGGCCCAGCGTTTCTGGGCAAACGACGTTTGTCCCCCAAAATGTTTGTGAATACGCTGGAGGAAAAATACCTGGCCGCCCAAAGCACCGCAAACCTTATCCACCCAAAAAAACCGTTCCACCCTACAAGCGGCTCCCCTGCGCTCGTCCCAGCGACAAAACTCACTCGCTACCTAGCAACCTAGCAGCAATGGCGTCGTCGTTGCTGAAGCCACACTCCCACTGCTCCGCTCTGCCGTCCGGGAGAAGCAGCGGCAGCTGCCCCGCGACGGTGCACCTAGTGCAGAGGCCAGCCGGGAGGAGGGGCGACGCTCTGAAGGCGAGGGCGTTCCCGCTGGACGTGGTGCCGCTGATGGTGACGATGGTGGAGCACGTCGACAACCAGAGGGACTGGGTGGTCACCAAGTCCATCTGGCATCTCAGCGACACGGCCATCAAGAGCTTCTGTGAGACTTCTACGAACTCTTCTTCTCGTCACTCACTCGTGCGTGTGCTTCTTGCCCGGATGCAACTTCAGTTATGTCTGAAACTTACGTCGTTTTTGTTCATCTTTTTGCTCGGGTAGATACGTTCTACGCCATGTTCACGGTCTGGGGCGTCTGCTTCTTCGCGTCCATGAAGGCAAGCACGGCAATCCCCACCAGTGATCTCCAGAGTTGTTGAAATTAATCATCTTCTTAGATCGTCCTCGTGACGCGGCACTTGTTGTATGAATTGACAGGATCCGTTCTACGACAGCGAGCATTACAGGGGGCAGGGGGGTGATGGCACAGTGCACTGGTACTACGATCGGGTATGCATGCAGCCTCTTCCCTCTATTTTGCCATTCAGTTGAAAGAACATTCAGACAAATCGAACGGTCGACACAAAATTAATCTATTCTTGTGCTGAAGACATGTGTGGCTATGTTGCAATGCTGAATTTAATTTGCAGCAAGAGGACATCGAGGCGACCGCGAGGGGGGATCTGCTGAGGGAGGAGCTGCTTGAGGAGATCGAGCAGAGGGTCGGAGGGCTGAGGGAGCTCGAGGACGCGGGAATGGAGGGGGAGCTTGAGGAAGCCAAGTAACCGTGAGACCCAAGCGTATATATGCATGGATTGGCAAAACACCTTGCCTTCCTCCGCTGAAGTTGAGTGAAA
Organism: Triticum urartu; assembly: GCF_003073215.2. Taxonomy (NCBI): domain Eukaryota; kingdom Viridiplantae; phylum Streptophyta; class Magnoliopsida; order Poales; family Poaceae; genus Triticum; species Triticum urartu. Next base: position 507,501,827 of record NC_053027.1, on the reverse strand, counting down.
AGCTTGGACTCTTCAGTCTTCAGTGTAGTACAGTAGAAACTACACAAGTACACATAGCAAGATCATGTGGCAAGTTGTGCAATATACATTTGTACAAGGCAAGATATACATTCTCCACTAGAATTGGAGGCACGCTATTCCTTGCTATGCCAATCGAAATCACAGATTGATTAACACCAATATTCGAGCAACACGCAGTCAGACTTACTTACGTGCTTTCAATTCGAGGGCCTCTTCGGCTTGACGGTCTCAGTTGACAGGACTTATATGCATTCCGGAAGATTGGAATATGTTGCGGAAGTTATCCGATATTCATATGAAATGGAACAATCCATAATCTTCTTGGAGATAATATGAGGAACCTCTTGGGGAAAAAAATGTCTTGCTTAAACCTTCTATGTCACTAAATTCTTGTAAAATTCTCGTGGAGCATTTATAAATCCAATTCCTAAATTCTTGTGTTGTTGGCCATGACATCAAAATATTGCACGTGTCTATTTTTAGAGTCCAAAAAGGTGCATAGCGAGTAGATTTAACATTAAGTTATTCTGTTTCGGTTTAGTCAAACATATTTGAAAGAACGGATCCAAATCTAACAACGCTTATGCCACCCATAATCATCAACACCTTCCTCCCTATCATAATGTTCCACCTCCCTTGTGAGGTTTGTTGGTTGCATCATACACTAATGTGTTTCATTCCTCAGCTATCAACCATTGTTGTTGTCACCACTCTTCTTCAATTTATCTTGTGGCTACAATACCATGTTCGTCGCAAGTGTATGTTATGCTGCCATCACTTCAAGTGGGAGTGATCATTGAAAGGATTCTTGCAGAATTCTCGGTCCACAAAATTCCTTGCGGAACTCCATAGAAAGTTTTTGTTATCACCCCACCCGATAATGGTTGTCGTTTTACTTTAGCCTCATTCACGGTGTCAAGTATAAGAGGTTTCAACATTGCTTATGCCCTTGAGGCATTGACAATGGGGGGGGTCACATGGACAAACAAGCAGCTCGACCACTCGGCGCGTCTTGGATAGGGTTTTGGTCTCGAGTAGTGGATGTTGCAGTTCGTGATTCGCTCGCCCCCGTGTGGAGCTTCATCTTGGTTTCGATCACTCACCGCTATTGTTAGACTCTATGGAGGCATCCTATCATAAGAATAATTGTTTCTTATGTAAGGAACAATGGCTTCAGCAAACGAGCTTCGATCATCATGTTGCGACCTGATCAACTTGTGGCAACATTGGTGAAAGGATCATTATGGTCGACTAGAGGGGGTGAATGGGCGACTAACAATTTTTAACTTCTTTTTTGAATTTTTAAGAGATACAACAAGAATATAGGTTATCTAGATATGCAACTAGATAGATAACTTACATGTCAAGCTCAAGAACAACAACAAGCTAGAAAGATTAACACTTAAAATAAGCTTGCGACAAGTAAGTGAAGTAAATAATAAACCGCACGTGGAGACGACGATATAGTTCCCGAAGTTCCCTCCTTTGGGGGAGGTGCGTCTTCGTTGGAGAGGTGTGGCATGATACATCTCCAACGCATCTATAATTTAAGAAGTATTCATGCCATGTTTACAACAATTTCATATGGTTTTGGTGCACTTTTATATGATTTTCATGAACTAACCTATTAACCTAGTGCCCAGTGCCAGTTGTTGTTTTCTACATGTTTTTGGTTTTTTTAGAAAAATCCATACCAAATGAGTCCAAATGCCACGAAAATTTATGATGATTTTTTATGGAAAATAAGAGATCCGGGAAGCTTCAGGAGGGAGCCACAAGGTGTCTAGGGGGGCACAAGCCTGGGTGGGCCCCACCTAGGGCGCGCCACCTGAGCTTGTGGGACCCTCGGGAACCCCCTGGTGTGAATCCAATGCTAAAAAATTCCTATATATTGGGAAACCTCCGTAAAGAAACCTAGATGATATAGCTCCGAATGATATAGCTCCGTTCATCATCCCCGGAGTAGGGAAGTCATCACCAGAGGCCGTCTTCATCATCCTCGTTGCTTCCATGATGAGGCGGGTGTAGTTCAGCCCCGGGGCTAAGGGTATGTACCAGTAGCTATGTGTTTGATCTCTCTCTCTCTCCTCCCCTCTCTCTCTCGTGATCTTGATAGGGCCCGATCTTAATGTACCATGAGCTTTGTTAATATAGTTGGATCATATGGTGTTCTTCCCCCTCTATCTTTGTTGTGATGAATTGAGTCTTGCCCTTTGAGGTTTCATTATTATCGGATTGAATATTGGATTCGAGATCACTTGATGTATGTCTTGCATGTGGATACCCGTGGTGACAATGGGGTATTCTATTGAGTCACTTGATATATGTTTTAGTAATGAACTTGCGGATTCCCGTGGTGACATTGGGGTAATCTAGGCATAGAGGTTGATACACATTTTCGTCCTACTTTCTCTGGTAGAAACTTTGGGGTACTCTTTGAAGTTCTTTGTGTTGGATTGAATATTATGAATCTCAAATTGTTTGATCTGTATCGAATAATCATCTCACGCATACTTGTGGTGACATTGGAGTATCTAGGTGACATTAGAGTTGGTTGATGTGTATCATATGGTGTTATTTTAGTACGAACTCTGGGGCTATTTGTGACACTTGCAGGGATGGCTCAATAGATTGATCGGAAAAGATAACTTTGAAGTGGTTTCGTACCGTACAACAATTTCATCTTATGTTCTCTGCTATTGATAAGAACTTTGAAGTGATTCTTTGTCGCACGTTGAGGGAATGTTATATGATTCAGTTATGTTAGCACTGTTGAGAGATTGCACTACTGAAAATATGAACCCTAGGCCTTGTTTCTAAGCGTTGCAATACCTTTTGTGCTCGCTCTTGTTACTTGCTACCTTGCTATTTTATTATTTCAGATTGCAAAAATATATATCTACTGTCCATACTACACTCGTATCACCATCTTTTCATCGAACTAGTGCACCTATACAATTTAACATTATATTGGGTGTGTTGGGGACACAAGATATTTCTTGTATTTGATTGTAGGGTTGTTTGAGGGAGACCATCTTCATCCTACACCTCCCATGAATTGTTAAACCTTAGGATGCACTTGACAGAAATTTGCTGATGTCCTACAAAACTCGGCGCTTGGAGGCCCAACAGAGTCTACAAGAAGAAAAGTTGCATAGTAGACATCATGGCGGCACCATGCCCACCAAGCAGCACAATGGATCACTTTATTCCTCTCGCGCCCTGATACGTCCATTTTGCATCATGATTTCTTACTGTTATTTATAATGTTTTTATCCATAATAATGCTTTTTGGAGTAATTCCAATGCCTTTTCTCTCATAATTTGCAAGGTACACACCAAGAGGGAGAATTCTGGCAGCTGGAAATCTGGACCTGGAAAAGCTACGCCAGGCCACCTATTCTGCACAACTCCAAACACTACAAAAAAAGACACATCCGTGACATTTTGGGCCGAACGAATTTTTTTTGTCATACATATGACACTTCTATGACGATAATTGTGACAAAACCCGGTATCATCATAGATGTGGTGGGCTCCTACTTCTATGACAAAAAATCATGACAGAAAATGGGCTTTTCATCCTGGACGGGCCGGAGACGCAGCTGCATGACATTCTTTGGGCCGTCCATGACGGAAAAAACCGTGGTAGAAGCGAGGGGGAGGAAAATTTCGGGGAGTTCCCGGTTACGGTGGGAGGTTGGGGGCCGAGCGATGCGCGTTTCTCTCATACACGTATGCGCGTGTGTGCGAGGCGTTGGCTCTAATTGAACCCGAACAAGACGTTGGGCTCTAACTGAACCCGAGCGATTGCACTGTAGGCTACGCGTTACTGAACCCGAGCAATCGATCGATGGCTGTTAACTGAACCCGATCGAGCGATTCCTTCGCTACTGCTGCTAACTGAAGCCGATCGATGCTGCCTCTGGATGAACAGTGAGCGTTGCGGGGGGGGGGGGGGGATGAATAGTTCCCGGTGGGGGTGGATGAACAGGACCCCGTGGTGTTGCCTCTGGATGAACAGGATCCCGATCGATCGAGCCCGTTGGGGCTGGATGAACAGGACCCCGTGGAGGGCTGGATGAACAGGACCACCCCATGGAGGGCAGGATGAATAGTAGACGGTGGAGGGCAGGATGAACAGTAGCCCGTGGAGGGGTGGTTGAACAGGAGCCCGTGGAGAGGGCTGATTGAACAGTAGCCGGTGGAGTAGCGCGCGGTGGAGGCTGGATGAACAGGAGCCCGTGGATGAACAGTCGCAGGTGGAGGCTGGAGGAGGTCGACGGTGGATGAACAGTAGCTCGTGGAGGCTAGAGGGGGTCGACGGTGGAGACGACCAGTATCTCGTGGAGTCCCGTTTTGTGGTACGCCACACCCCTCCCGATGAACAGGACCCTCGTTTCAACCGTAGCGCTCCAACACAAATCCGTTTCATCCGTTTTGCGGTACGCCACACCCCTCCCGATCAATAGGACCCCCATTTCAACCGTATGAGGTCCGTTTCCTCTGTTTTGCGGTACGTCAGACCCTTCCCGATCAACAGGACCCCGTTCCGAACGTAGGAGGTCCGTTTCCTCCGTTGTGCGGTACGCCAGGCCTCGTTTCCATCGCCTATTCCGTCCAAGCCCTCCCGATGAACACGACCACGCATTCCGTTCCGATCCAGCCGGTTGGCTCCCACGCGTTTCGTTGCCTCCCAATGAACACGACGCATTCCGTTGCCTCCCCATGAACATGACGCATTCCGTTGCCTCCCCATGAACACGACGCATTCCGTTGCCTTCCCATGAACACGACGACGGCGCTGTTTCTCTGTTCCGACCCAGCCATGTACACGAGTCCTCGCCGTACGTATGCGCGAGTAGGCGTTCGAGACCCCGCCCGTATGTATACATACGTGGTCGTATTTTCTTTCTTGCACCCTGACCGCTGTACATACGTGTACATGCTACGTGCGCGCCTCTACTACGGCACGTGCGCGCCTCTACTACGACACGTGCGCGCCTCTACATCGACCAGTATGGACGTACACGTTCGCGACCAGAATGACAACGCTACGTACGCTTCGACCAGGTGGGTCCCGACTGTCAGGCACTTCCTTGCCTGCGAAGATGTAGCTGGTGGGTCCCAGCAGTCAGGGGGCGAATCGTTTTTTTTGCCCGGACGCACTTCCTTGCGTGCGAAGATGTAGCTGGTGGGTCCCAACAGTCAGGGGGAAGCGTCTTTTTCGCGAAATACAGTGACCCGTCCGATGGGTCCCAGTTGTCAGGTGGAGGAATCATTATTTTTCGCGTAATAAGGAGGCACTTCCTTGCTGCGGCCATGCACCCAGCTGTCAGCCTCTCCACGTACAGTCCACGTCCGATGGAAGTCGTTCCTTGATCATGTTGACCACGCCGCACCGAGAGCACCAGGGCGGTGGACGACGGCGAGGCCTAGGAAGGGGACGAGATGGAGGCAGGGAAGACTCGGCAGTTGTTTCCCACACGGAGGGGAGTACGACTGTACGAGGGTTTACTGGTTCGTCTGCCGTCGCCGGAGAATAACAGCAGGTGTGGGTGAGTAGAGGGATGGCTAGGCTAGCGATGGGAGTACGGTCAGGCGGTGAGGCCTGCGCGGCAGCACAGCCGGCCGCGAGGAGGAGGGAGCAGGCAGTCCCGTCGGCGCTTTTTTGAGCGGCTGGAGCAGGAAGAGCAGAGATTGAAGAAGCACGACGGCCGTTGGATGAACATCCAACAGTCGGTGCTTGTGCGTCAACCTTTTTTTAGGAAAGCCTCAAATCTGTGGAAAACAGCATACAACCCATCTGCCATTATTTCTAATAATTTACAGCCCATTTGCTAATTCTTAAGGTTTTTTTTGGAGCCCATATTATTTTTGTTAGCATTACAGCCCATATTGTGGCAATGGTTAAAACAATTATACGAAATTTTACATATTTCGGTGCGATCCGAACTGTTTTTAATCCTGAAATTTCGACTCACATTCAAACTGATTTTAAAAGTAAATTTATATCAATATAATATCCAACAAATTCTCCACACATAAAAATTAATGTAATTTAAAATCTTGATATGAAAAAAAGATATTTGAAACTAATTGCCGGTTTGATGTTTTTTAAAAATGTACAACCCATTTCTCATTACTGATGGGCCATTTTCTCGGCTAGCCGAATGAAGGCTCTCCTCGTCTTGAAAGATTTGTAGCCCAATAGGCCTGACAAAGCGACTTACTTGGCAAATCACAAAAAAACTGGGATGTGGCCGTGGACTCAGCTGTCAGCCTCTCCACGTACAGTACTCTTCCGATGGAAGTCGTTCCTTGACCACGTTGACCACGCCATGCGGAGAGCACCACGACGGTGGACGACGGCGAGGCCTAGGAAGGGGACGATGCGGCAGTGGAAGCCCACGCGGAGAGGACTACGAGGGTTCACTGGTTCGGCTGCGGTGTGAGGCTACCGTCGCCGCAGCGCCTGGCTAGCGGTGGGAATAGTAGGGGCGGTGAGGCCTCTTGTGCCACCCCGAGACCGATGTGCCAGGTATCATCCAGTTATTCGCTGTTGTTGCCTCGTCATTTGCTTGCGTGTCATGCATTTCATATCTTTGCATCATGTGCATTGCATCATGTCATAAATCTTTTGCATCTCAACTAAATAATTTGTATGGATCTTTGATCCATTTAAACTGAGGGAATTCACGTGGTGATTCTCTTTATAACATATCCTCCCAATATTAGGGAGCTATAATAAAATATTCCAATAACTTGGAATTACCTTTAACACACATGCAACATAAATTCCCAATGCCTTTGTTATCTCATCTCTTTTGGTCTCCATTTAAATTGCTTCCAAATTCAAATAGTTTGAGGGTTATCAAAACTTATTTGAATTTGTATATTCTAAACTCTCTCTGACCTTTTTTTTCATTAATTCTCTATATTTTTCTGTCTCGAGAAAAATATGTCACGTGTGGGTATTCCACTCCTACCCTTCCATCCTTTTCTTCTAAGTTTTTCCCTATTCTATTAAAATTATGAAGGAAAGAATTTGTGGGGAGAAAGAGCAGCATAGAAAGTTCCCCTGCTCCCCTCGTCCCCCAGGCCGGCCCAGTCTTTTCCATCCTAAGGCCCAAGGCCCATCCAGCATCCAGCACCGGCCCACTCCCTAACCTAACCCTACCGAGCCTTAGCCCGATTCCCTCGCGCTCATCCCCCTCTCGATCCGCTCCCTCGCGCTGCCAGGAGAGGGGCACCGCGCTCGACCCCTTCTCTACCCGATCCCCATCTCCCCCAATCTACCCCCTCGATTCCCATCTCTCTCTTGTCGATCCCCTAGCGCTCCCACGCAGCACCTTCTCTCCCTCGACCACCTCGAAGCTGGCGCAGCCGCCATCGCCCGGGCGAGCGCCGCCCCTGAGCTCCTCGCCATGGATTCCCTTGCGCCTCCTCCGAACCCCCCCCCCATTTTCCCAGCACTGTTGCATCCCGCAACCCAGCCGCCTTCTCATCCAGCGCCGCATCGAGCTCGTCGGCTTCGGCCTCCTCTGCATCGCTCCTCCCGACGCCCCCCACCTCCATCGCCCTACTGCAGATGCCCTTCCCGGCTCCGCCCGTCACCGCCACCTAGCCACCTCGTTGCCTCGCCGCCATGGCTGCTGCATGTATGTCGCCCGGCTGCCGGATCAGACAAGCTTCACCCTCGCCGGACCTGCTCCATCCTCCGCTGCTGCCGCGAGCCACCATGGCGCTTTTGTTGTGCTTGCTGCCGCACCTCCCGCTGGCCCCTGCTTTGCCATGACTTGTGCCCACGCTTGCTGCCTCCAGCCAGGCTACTTGTCTGCTTCCGGCCAGGGGCTCTTTGGTTTTGCGTTGTTTTGGGTCAGCAGGAGAGACGCCAAGACCTGTAACCGGGACCGTCAGGCATCTTCTTTGAGATTTTTGCCAAGTACCACGACGACGCGTCTTGTTCATCTACCGCCGTTTTCGGAACCGCTAAGAACGGCAAGTACCTTGACGCCCGATGCACAGAACAACTACCGTCGCCGACGACCCGAGTACCACTACCGTCGTCCCTCGAAGACTCTGTGGACGTCAAGATCCTCGCCGTGACCTTGAGCCAAGAGGGATCAGAAAATACAATTGCAAGCATGTGAACATGGCAAAAACATAAACAGATTCAGACAGTGAAAAACTAGAGCATGCAAAACAGTTAACGAGTAGGCATGTTTACGAGCTCGATGCACTCACTGCAGAGCATTGAATGACAAACTAAGCATACAACCATCAATAAGACATGGCATAGGAGCTAGACATGGCAAGAACAACAACATAGCATGCATGGATCAATAGCAACATCCTCGGCAAAATCGCTAAACATGTCAACAATCTGCCAGAATTCACTTTATAGCAAAAGTAGAGATCGATTGTCTCAAGCTAGGTTGCTCCATAAATGCAAACAAAGACATGGATGGATAGAGCACCACAATGTTAACAAAACATCCTTACTGGTCATCCTCAAAAGAGGCACGGATCACTAGGAAACAACATGAATATATGGCATAACAACAAAACAGAACAAGGACTTAGTGAAATTCCACGTCCCTGAAATCAGCATCAACGATTACGCTACTTTGCAAGCTTGTGCTAGTCACCACAAATATCACAAAAATACATGGCAAGAACCTCTGTAAAGATGGCATGGCATATAACAAAACACATGTGCAGCTCAGGATCATAGCATGCACACATTAATCATGGCAAAAATGACAAAAAGCCATTTGCTAAAACAGATCTGACAAATTCATCACATAACCCTCTTCCAACAGCATTTTGGGCATCAAGATGAGCTCAAATAAAAATGATGCAATGAGATGAAATGATGTACTCGTCGAGACGAACATTTTAATATGCTACACGCACGAATAGGAGCTACGGATGCAGAGTTATGGCATGTCAAAGATTGCAAATAATTAGGGTTTTGGAGGGGGAAAAGTCAACCGCGGATCTCAGATCCAGATCTGCACGCTTCCCGAGGAGATCGCCAGAACAGTAACTCGTCGCCGGACTTGAGGGAGGCCGCTGGACTTGACGAGGTCGCCGGAGATGGGGTCGCCGGCGTGGAGGACGAAGGTGGGGCGTGCGGCGGCCAGAGAGACGAGGGGCGGTGCGGCGTTCGAGGAAGCGGCGAGGCGGCGGACTGGGGCGGCGCCAGGGCGCGCGGCTGGACGGCGGCGATGGCGGCGGGGAGGCGAAGGGCATCGGCGGCGAGCGGAAGCCCAGCGCGGGCTGCGCGGTCCCGCGGGCGAGGAGGCAGACGGGCGCGGGCGGCGCGATGGGCTCGAGAGGGCCCGAATCGGGCTCCTCCAGGCCGCCGGTGGGAGGAGGCGGCGGTGACACTTGGCGGTGCATGGTTGGGTGGCGGTGGCGGCGGACGTCGTCCGGCGCGGGCCGGACACGTCCGGTGCGCGGAGGAGGGAAAATTAGGGTTTAGGGTAGGGGAAGATCCAAAATTTTCGGGAGTGATCTATTTATAGAGGTAGAGGGAGCTCAGAAGCTCCAAATGGAGTGCGGTTTTCGGCCACGCGATCGTGATCGAACGCTCTAGAAGATAGAAGAGGTTTAGGTGGGTTTTGGGCCAAAATGGAAGGGTGTTGGGCTGCAACACACACGATGTCTTTTCGGTCCCTCGGTTAACCGTTGGAGTATCAAACGAAGTCCAAATGACACGAAACTTGACAGGCGGTCTACCGGTAGTAAACCAAGGCCGCATGGCAAGTCTCGGTCCAATCCGGAAATGTTTAACCCCCACACACGAAAAGAGGTAGAAAGGACCACCGGAGGACATAGGAGCACCGAAATGCAAAACGGATAACAGGGAAAATACTCGGATGCATGAGACGAACACGTATGCGAATGCAATGCACATGATGACATGATATGAGATGCATGACAAAGACAACAACACACGGAGACAAAAACCCGACAACGACGAAATGAAATAACTTAGTACCGGAAACGGCAAGAGTTGGAGTACAGATAAGGTAAATTACATCTGGGGTGTTACAACACTCCACCACTACGAAAGGATCTCGTCCCGAGATCTAAGACTGGAAAAACTCCGGGCACTCAGAACGGAGGTGATCCTCGTGTTCCCAGGTGGCTTCGCGGTTGGAATGGTGTGACCACTTGACTTTGAGGAATTTGATTGACTTGTTGCGAGTCTTGAGCTCAGTTTCTTCAAGAATAGCAACTGGGTGCTCACGATAAGAAAGGTCTTCTTGGAGATCAATGTCTTCGAAGTTGACGGTACGGTCAGGGGTCTTGAAGCACTTGCGGAGCTGAGAGACATGGAACACGTCGTGCACATTTGCAAAGTTGGAAGGAAGCTCGAGTTGATAGGCGAGATCGCCTCTCTTGCTGATGATCTTGAAAGGACCCACGTATCTAGGGGCAAGCTTCCCTTTGATACCTAAGCGACGGGTAACTTTCATTGGAGAGACGCGGAGGTAAACATGGTCTCCGATCTCGAAAGCCAAATCACGATGCTTACTATCATAGTAGCTCTTCTGGCGCGATTGCGCTGCTTTGAGGTTATCACGAATGACTTTGCACATCTCTTCTGCCTCTGTGATTAAGTCATTTCCAAGAAGTTGACGTTCACCAGTCTCTAACCAGTTAAGAGGAGTATGGCACTTCCTGCCATAGAGAATTTCAAATGGGGCCTTGCCCGAACTCACTTGAAAGCTGTTGTTGTAGGAGAACTCGGCATATGGAAGACAATCTTCCCACTTCATACCGAAAGAGATAACGCAAGCCCTGACATATCTTCAAGAATCTGATTAACACGCTCGACTTGGCCACTAGTTTGAGGATGAAAAGCTGTGCTGAAATGGATGTTGGTGCCCATGGACTTCTGAAAAGAATCCCAAAACTTCGAGGTGAAGATGCTGCCACGATCTGAAGAAATCAACTGTGGAATACCGTGCAGAGAGACAATCTGAGAGGTATAAAGCTCCGCCAATTGAGCTGCTGTGATGGATTCTTTGATAGGAAGGAAATGAGCCACTTTAGTGAGTTTGTCGATGACAACGAATATAGCATCATTGCCACGCTTAGACTTTGGAAATCCCGTCACGAAGTCCATCTCAATGTGGTCAAACTTCCATTCTGGAATGGCAAGAGGTTGGAGGAGACCAGCTGGTCATTGGTGTTCTGCCTTCACTCTTCTGCAGACATCACATTCATTCACGAACTGAGCAATCTCATGCTTCATTCGAGTCCACCAATACGCCTGCTTGAGGTCCTGGTACATCTTTGTACTTCCAGGGTGGATAGAGAGGAGTGATCGTATGTTTTGCCATGGCCCGTGCCCGCGCTTGCTGCCTCCAGCCCGGCCACTTGTCTCCTTCCGGCCAGGGGCTCTTTGGTTTTGCGTTGTTTTGGGTCAGCAGGAGAAACGCCTAGACCTGTAACTGGGACCGTCAGGCATCTTCTTTGAGATTTTTGCCAAGTTCCACGATGACGCGTCTTGTTCATCTACCACCTTTTTCGGAACCGCTAAGAACAGCAAGTACCTCGGCAAGTACCTTGACGCCCGATGCATAGAACAACTACCATCGCCGACGACCCGAGTACCACTACCGTCGTCCCTCGAAGACTCTGTGGACGTCAAGATCCTCGCCATGACCTCGAACATCTATGGAATGTGCACGGCTACAAAATGGGTACCACTACCGTTGCCGAAGACCCGTGTAATGGTATCGTAAAGTTCGACTACCGTCGCGTGAACAACTACTTCCTCTACCGTCGTCATGTACCCCTACTTCCACTACCGAACGTCTCGAGAACGTCTACTTCCCCTACACCGCATCGAACTTGAACCCCTCCGATAACGCATGCTTCAAAGGTATAACCCTGAGACGACCGCCCGTGAACGAATGCATGTGTGATGTATGAGATGCATGTTTAGTTGTTGTTTTCGCCCGTGAACGTTAGTGGTTCCTCCTCGTTGCCATGCCGTCGTTGACTCGTGGGAACCCGGTAACCGGGATCACCCCACCATCTTTTGCACGCCCCCGTCACTTTTCCTTTGGCACCGGCATCTCAATCGAGTTACCGGAAACCGGGACGTTGCCGTGGCACCGTTTCATTATCGTTGTCATGGCTCCCCTTTTCATTTCCGCCACGATGACAAATGCTCCTTAATATGCTCTTGTCAACTTTTCTTAAAATTGCATAAAACTTGAGCATGTCATCTGCATCATGTTAACAACATTAAGATGGCTTAAATTGTTGTTGCACCAAATTACTAATGCATGTGGGGATTTACCGGATTCGTTGTTTGTTATATCCGGCCCCATTTAAATTGCTTAGATTGTGTAGTTTACTCATGTTTCACCTCTTGTCATGTTAACCAACCTTTAATATTGTTGAGTACATAACCCGGAAAGAACTAAATAAGTCATGTGGTGTTTTCTTCAATATGCAACTCCGTTGCATATTGAGCTCCACTTAATTTGTAGGATTGCTTGTGCACTTTGCCATGCCATGCATATTAAACCGGATGTGACGCCCCAAGACCGATGTGCCAGGTGTCGTCCAGTTATTCGTTGTCGTTGCCATGTCTTTTGCTTGCATGTTGCATCTTACCATGTCATCATGTGCATTGCATCATCATGTTTTCAAAACTTGCATCCGTCCGAGTTCCCCCAGTTCTGTCCGTTGTCCGTTCTGAGTCCAGACACACTTGCACGCGCCCGCGGCACGTCTGAATATTATTTTAGAAGTGGCCGGAAAATGTTCTCAGAATGGGATGAAAGTTGGCGTGTGGTGTTGTTTTGTTGTTAGTAGGCCGCCTGCCAAGTTTCATCGCATGAGGAGTCCGTTTGACGCCCCAACGGATAACTATAGCGACAATATAGCCGGTCTAACGTCGGACGTTTTCGGTCTCCGAAAACAGTCGCCGGGCCTCCCTCTCTTCTCTTCTCTCAGCTCGAGACCGTCTACATAGCCCACGGCCTACCGCCAGGCCCAACCTAACCTCTCTCGTCAGCCCGCGGCCCTCCTCGCGCGCGCGTCCGAAAATTGTCCCGGACCCGACCCGAGCAGTCGTGACCGATGGGTCCGGAACATCCCCAAACATCTGCAAAACGTCACCATTTTCTTATTTGGACTCCCTAACTATTTTTTTCGCGATCGTCTGTTTGCGATCGGAGGGTCCTAATAGCCCCTAACCAAAATCCAGTGCTATATATATAGACCAATCCCTAGGCACCAACCCTAAAATCTAGGTCTTTTGTCCCCCCTCAGCCGCCGCCACACTCCACCGAATCCACATCGGGATCCTCCCTGATCCCCTCGTCCACCTCCTCCAATCCCGCAGCCTCCTTCCGATCCACCAGCCAGTCACCTCCAAATCCTCCTCCCTGCCTTGATCTGGACCGAGAGCCCGAGCCCCTACAGCCACCCGAGGCCTCCGCGGCTTGCCCCTCCTGCCTCCTCGCCGGAGCCGCACCCGCATCACCGTCGGCGACCATCTCCATCAGGCCGGACCCCGCATCCCTCGTTGCTTCTCCTTCCACCGTTCCATCTAGTTCTCTCTCTCACTTTCTCTCTGTCTTCTCCATGGAGACCCGCAGGAACGTCGCTACCAGGGTCGACCTCGGTTTTGCCTCCCCGCCTCCTTCGATGCACCACCAGGAGCCCTTGAAGCCGTCGCCAACGACCATGAGTCCAGCACCGCGCCCCGCTGGATCATCGCCCGCGCCAGCCCTCCTTTGTTTTGCCATCGCGTGGGCCGTTCCTCTGCTTCGTCGCCGTCCAGGACCACCGCGAGCCGCCGCGGATCCGCTCCGTAGCCAAGCCCGTGCGCCCTAGCCGTCCGGAGTTCCTGCTGTCGCCGTCGTCGTTCACGGCCAGCGCCTCGCCTCTTCGAACCAGGACGAACGCCTCGCCCGAGCGCCCGTGTTGACTCTCGCTGACCCGCTGCGTCGGCCTGCCTCCTTTCCCACGTCCCGCTCGTTCCGGAGCTCCACCGCCGTCAAGTTCCTGGAGCCACCGCCGCCTCGCCAGTTCCGCTCGTCCGAGCCTTCCTCACTGCCTGATGCCAGCGCCAACGACCATGACGAGCCGTGCTTGCCCGCCGTGCCTCCAGATAACCCCCGAGCGAGGGCCTCGAGCCATGGAACCTCTCTGCCGCCTCTACCTCGACCCCCGCCCAGATTTGCGCCGCTCCGCCGCCACGACTCCGGCCCCTGCCCGCCGGAGCTGCGTCTCCCTGTGCCCGCAACCGCGCCGCGCCTCTGCTTCATTCGAGCAAAGGAGCTCATCTGACCCCGATCCCAATGGTCATCGTTGACCCGGGTCCAGCGGTCGCCAGATCACAACCAGATCCAGCCGGCCCACTGCTCCATCGTCCTGGGCCGAAGCCCATGGGTGAGGCCACCCCAAGCGCCCCCTCCTTTTTTTTCTTACCGCTGGGCCAGTTTAGTTTCGGCCCAGTGGATGTTTTTTTTGGTTCTGCGAATTTAGCTAAATTCTGGGGATTTGCAGATTTACAGAAAACCCCCTAGCCTTCATGCATTTAATATCTCACAAACTAAGCATCACATGTAAAAACTTTGTATATGAAACTTGCTTAGTTTTTCATCTAGTTTCATAATATGTCTTTTCATCCATGTTTAAAATGTTTAATATGTTGTTTGATTAAATTTTCTTAAATAACTTGCTAAAATGCTTTATTTCATAACTTAATAACCGTAGCTCCAAACCTAACAAACTTTATATGTAAATGGGGTAGAATTTTGCATAGTTTAACTTGGTGGCATCACTTTGCATGTTTAACAACTACAAAATATGGTTTAGGGCAGAACAGTACCAAACCAAATATATGCATATGAGAGTTTTTCGGACTTGTTGTTTGTTGTTCCGACCTCATTTAAACTTGCCTAGATAGGTAGTTTTCATTTGCTTCACCCTCTTGCCATGTTTAACAACATTTAATATTGTTAGGTACATAAACGAGATCGAACTAAATAACTTGAATGTGGTGTTTCGTCAATATGCAACGGAGTTGCATATTGTGCTCCACTTAATTTGTAGGGTTGCTTGTGCACTTTGCCATGCCATGCTTCATTAAACCGGACATGCATCATACTTGATTGTGCATCATGCCATGATTATGTGATGGTTGTTTACTATGTTGTTTGCTCCTTTCTGGTGTTGCTTCTTCGGGTTGGTTCCGGTAACGTTGCGTTTGTGAGGATCCGTTGACTACGTCCGTTTGTCTTCTTCGTGGACTCGTTCTTCTTCCTTGCGGGATTTCAGGCAAGATGACCATACCCTCGAAATCACTTCTATCTTTGCTTGCTAGTTGCTCTCTCTTTTGCTATGCCTATGCTGCGATACCTACCACTTGCTTATCATGCCTCCTATATTGTTGAACCAAGCCTCTAACCCACATTGTCCTAGCAAACTGTTGTTTGGCTATGTTACCACTTTGCTCAGCCCCTCTTATAGCGTTGTTAGTTGCAGGTGAAGATTGAAGTTTGTTCCTTGTTGGAACATGGAGATGTTGTTCCTTGTTGGAACATGTTTACTTGTTGGGATATCACAATATATCTTATTTAATTAATGCATCTATATACTTGGTAAAGGGGGGAAGGCTCGGCCTTATGCCTGGTGTTTTGTTCCACTCTTGCCGCCCTAGTTTCCGTCATATCGGTGTTATGTTCCCGGATTTTGCGTTCCTTACGCGGTTGGGTTATAATGGGAACCCCTTGACAGTTCGCCTTGAATAAAACTCCTCCAGCAAGGCCCAACATTGGTTTTACCATTCGCCACCTAGCCTTTTCTTTCCCTTGAGTCGGCCGGCTCAAGGGTCATCTTTATTTTAAACCCCCGGGCCAGTGCTTCTCTAAGTGTTGGTCCAACCCAGAGCACCGTGCGGGGCCGTCCCTTGGCAACTTGGGTTACGTTGGCTCCCGTACGCTTAGCTTATCCGGTGTGCCCTGAGAACGAGATATGTGCAGCTCCTATCGGGATTTGTCGGCACAGCGGGTGGTCTTGCTGGACTTGTTTTACCATTGTCGAGGATGTCTTGTAATCGGGATTCCGAGTCTGATCGGGTCTTCCCACTAGAAGGAATATCCTTCGTTGACCATGAGAGCTTGTGATGGGCTAAGTTGGGACACCCCTGCAGGGTTATGAACTTTCGAAAGACGTGCCTGCGGTTATGGGCAGATGGGTGTAACATCCCAAATTTACAATTTGGAATGTTATACATTAGATCATCATGCATATCATATTTTATTTTGCTTTTGGTTTTGATCCTAGAAAATCCTAAGCAACTCAAGGACCCACGGAGAGAGTTGGGGATTTCATTATTTACATATTTGAGTTTTCTCAAATTTTGTAAACAGGATCATTTGATTTTATTTATTTTATCATCAATTATTTCTATTACAAAAATATGAGAGAGGGAATAAAATGACTTTCCCAAAATATAGAAATATTGAGGATTTAATAAAAAAATCAAATAAGTTTTATTTCGGAGTTTTTCGGTATTTTTATTTGAATTTAGGAAAAATGCGCGTTTTTCAAAATTTCATTGAGGGCCCAAATAAATGTTCAATTTATTGGGCTTGATTTTAGAAGCCCGGGAAAATTTATTTCGGGATTTTTGGAGTCCGTTTAGTATTTCTTTTTATTTTTCTTCCGAGTGTAATTATAAAAAAAACGAAACCGACTATGGGCCGTACCCGAGCGGGACTCCGCCCGGGGCGCCTTTATATAGCGCCGCACCCGAGCCCCAGCCCATAGCCCACGCCGCGCCTGAAACCCTAGCCGCCGCCGCCCTAGCCGCCGCCGCCGTCGCCGGACCCGCCGTTCGTCGTTTTTTTTTCGTCGGATTTTCCGCGGTTATTTTCTGATCGCGATTTCTGATCCGATTTTCATTTTAGTATAACTTTTCGCTCGTTTGTCGGAATCAGGCGATTCAAGCGCCTGGAGTTTCTTCTCGAAACCCTCTTTCCAAATAATCAACTTAAACAAGTATTTGCTACTGTAAAATTTGCCCTAGATCCAGATTACTAGAACGAAGTTGTTTCGTTTCGCCGTTTGATTTCTTTTGCTTCGTTCAATTTGTTTCTTTTTGCAAACCAGGGTTCTTAAGTTGAACTTTCTGGTTAGATCTTCTATTTGAGTTTTACCTGTGCATTAGATGAGTACTTATTGTATGCTTGTTGTTTGTCTGCGATAGAATACCCGGAGTGCGCCGCCTGTTACTTTGAATCTCTAGGTTTCGCGGATCATCAGCAAGGCAAGTAACACTTTGATCATACCTTTTCTACAACCCAGTTTTATTGCATTAGATCAATCCTCACACATTGCATGATTAGGATCTAATTAAATTGTGGGATGGGAAGTAGATGAGGTAGTGCCTATTACCTGTTTATTATCAAACCTTTGGGAGTTACTTCTACGTTTGCTTATTATGCCATGCTATGCTAGTAGACGTGGATTGGGTGAGTGAAATCCATGACAGATGTGAGATTGATAATTAATGGTTTATCTAAGGTGACAACTTAAACACACAGCTGGGTGGATTGAGGCACCTGGGTATTCCAGGACTTGCCTGTTTTTCTTTTGGACCACCACCCAGGCTCAAAGGGATCATGAGATTATTCATACTAGAAACTTCCGTGTGCAGCCACAAGCCATTATGGGCTCTGGCATAGTTGAGTAAGTCGCGCGAACTCTTACAGGGTAGACTAGCAGATGTAGGGGGAGATAGGTGTACCGGTCTATCCATCGTAAGGTGCTAGTGCTTCTGAAAGACTGTGTCTCGGTCATCCGTTTCTCAAACACCATGTAGTGCGAGAAATCAAACGGAGGCGATCGAGTCTTGTGGGGAGAAGTGCACAAACCTCTGCAGAGTGTAATAAACTAATCATGGTTAGCCGTGTCCCCGGTTATGGACATCTTGAGTATCTAGTACCTGGATTTTCATGTGAATCTCAACATGTTACTCTAAAGTTAATTTTGTTGGGTTAAATGATGTTTAATTGGGATTGAGAATGCTGTCAACCATTCTCAATGTTTAACAACCACCATGATAGTAATTAAATTTATTCCTTTAAAGTAGGGAAAATTGGCTTTACGCAAAAACTGTAACCATAGAGCTTTCCACCAGCCAAATATGCATATAGTATAGCTGTTGCATTCCATTACTCTCTATGTGTTACCTTGCCAGCATATTCCATGTGCTGACTCGTTTTCGGGCTGCAACGTTAATGTTGCAGACTTTTCAGGCGACGATTAAGGAGTTTTTAGGTCGTGGTTCTATACTCAGTGATGCCGTTGGAGTTGATGGACTCACTTATCTTCCAAGCCTTCCGCTGTTATCGTCACTAGATGGCCTTAAGCCATATTTATTGTAATAAGTTCTCTTTTGAGACACTCGATGTAATAAGTGTGTGATTGCTACTCTTCTATAAATCCTTCGAGTACTGTGTGGTGTCAGCATTACTGATCCAGGGATGACACAGGAGCACAGAGATCAGACTGTTTGAGGTCTGGTCGCTACAGAGATGGTATCAGAGCACACGCTGACTGTAGGACAGGACCACTAAGCTAAGAGACCTAGATCACTACCCACTCTCTTCTCTTCTGACTTCTCATATTTTCTACTCTTTAGGATGGCGGATTCAAGGAATAAGTTCACACAGCCGGATAAAGATACACCCTTTGGACGCCACTTGAAGGAAGTCACTAGATACCTGAACATAGGAGTACCAAGCTTCACGGGAACCTACAATGCCACTTTACCTGAAGAAGAGCGCTGGATGATTCAAGTCCAAGTTCCAGGAAGGACGTTCATGCCAGTCACTGAGCCCATAGAGTTTTCTTTTGATGCACGAACTTGGAGTCTAGGAAAGAGTATGGCAGCTCACATCGCCATGGGACGCATTGGAGAAGTCTACCGCAAGGATCTCAAGGATACTATCTACCAGATTTGTGGGCGCCGAGATGAACACTAGAAGATGATTAGCACCAGGAAAGATAGATCAATTGCAGCTTTTATCCAGGAGTTAAACCAGCACATTCGACGACAGGAGAATCAGATGTGCGCCGACATGATAGATCTGAAGAAGGCTAAGACTAGAATCAAGGAACTAGAGGAAGAACTCAAGTCTACACGTGAAGATTATGAAGAAGAAATTGAAGTATTGGTGGAGAAGAATGACGACTTGATCAAGAAGATTGGAATATTTATGGGAGGCCCGACACCAGTAGATGAAGACGAAGAACCCAAGGAGATTAGCCCGGAAGACTACATCATCATCGACGGCACCGACTCGGAAGCAGATAGTAGCGATGATGACTATGTTGATGAAGCAGGAGCAGATATCATGGAGTCTACAACCGTAGAATATTTCTAGTAGACCACCTCACCAGTAGTAGTAGTCCACCATGTAAATATAGTAGTCCAAGCACTTGTTGCGATAGATAGATCGATTGTATGCCTTGTTTGTTTGAATGAAGTGAATTGTGTGCTTTTGCCTCATGTGCATATGGGTAGTGTTTTCTCTTTAGACCCCCTCTATTCTTATATCTCGTCTTTTCTAAAACCTCAGATGCCTCCGAGACGTGACCCCGGATTTGCCTTTCCGCTGGAGCTCACCCAGTTGATCCAGCAGCAGAACACCTTGATGCAGTTGCTAGTTCAGAATCAGAATCAGGGAAACAACAACAACAACAACAACAACAACAACCCACCACCACCACCACATGTTGACCACTTAGCCAGTTTTCTTAGGCTGAATCCGCCGGTGTTTTCCAGCAGCACCGAGCCGATAGTAGCAGATGATTGGCTCCGCAAGATAGCTAGGGAGTTGACCACAGTAGGATGCACAGATGCGGAGAAGGTTAAGTTTGCCGCACATCAGTTAGAAGGACCCGCAGCATCCTGGTGGGAGAATTTCACAGCCACCTTCCCAGTCGACACTGTCACATGGGACCAGTTTCAGCAGGCTTTTCGTACTGCCCATGTTTCAGCAGGAGCAATGGCCATGAAGAAGCATGAGTTTCGTAACTTGCGCCAAGGAGGACGGACAGTTGGCAAGTATGTGGAGGAGTTTAGTAAGCTAGCACGTTATGCCCCAGATGACGTTGCTACGGATGCAGCTAAGCAGGAGAAATTCCTGGAAGGACTGAATGATGAGTTGAGTATGCAGTTGATGGTAGCCACCTTCAACAACTACCAGGAGTTGGTAGATCGTGCTCTTATGATTGAAGGGAAGCAGCAGCAAATTGAGAACCGCAAGAGGAAGTATGGACAAGGAAAGTATAATTTAGGAGCTCAGCAGAAGCCACGTTTTACCCCTAGGCCAAGAGGACATTTTCAGCATACCCATGGAGTAGGTAGCTCGCACAATCACAATGGCACCAAGAATAGTAACAGGAATGGAGGAAGCAATGGACAGAACCGCAGCACCCCATCAACCCCAGCCAAGAGAGATCTGAGTCAAGTCACCTGTTTCAAGTGCTCCAAGACCGGACATTATGCCAATGAATGTCCTGAAGGCCAAAATGGCAATGGAAGCTCTGGAAAGAAACCGAACCCTTTCAACAGGGGATAGGTGAACCACGTTAATGTGGAGGAGGTTGAAGCTCAGCCCGATGTAGTAATAGGTAAGTTTTTGGTTAAGTCATATACTGCACTCGTTCTTTTTGATACTGGTGCTTCGCATTCATACATATCAAGGGGATTTGTGGAAAAGTATAGCCTACCCACTAGGCTTCTCAAAACACCTATGCTAGTAAGCTCGCCAGGAGCAGAGTACATGACCGGACAAGGATGTTTTCAAGTGCCATTAAGTATAGGAAGGCATGTTTTCCCAACGGATTTAATTATCCCGGAATCCCAAGGTTTGGATGTAATTCTCGGTATGGATTGGCTGTCGATGTATGGAGGAAACATCGATTGCGCCAGTAAGTCAATTTTGCTTACCACACCAGAAGGGAGAAGGATCAAGTATGTATCCCGGCACGTGCCAAAGAGGACCCAATTAAATTGCCTAACAGGAGTTGTGCAGGAGGAAGTATCAGTGGTAAAGGATTTCCCTGATGTATTTCCCGAAGAATTGCCAGGCATGCCACCAGATAGAGATATTGAATTTTTGATTGAGCTATTGCCAGGCACTGGGCCAATATCAAAGAGATCATATAGGATGCCAGCAAAAGATTTGGTGGAAATTAAGAAGCAGATTAAGGAGTTACTGGATAAAGGTTACATCCGCCCAAGTTCTTCGCCTTGGGGATCGCCAGTACTTCTAGTGGAGAAGAAGTATGGATCGTTAAGGATGGTTGTTGACTATCGAGGATTGAACGAAGTAATGATCAAGAACAAGTACCCACTACCAATGATCAACGATCTGTTTGATCGATTGCAAGGAGCTAAAGTGTTTTCCAAGATCGATTTGCGATCAGGATACCACCAGTTGAAGATTCGAGAACAGGATATCCCGAAGACAGCTTTTACCACCAGGTATGGGCTGTATGAGTATACCGTTATGTCATTTGGTCTGACTAACGCGCCTGCCTATTTTATGAACATGATGAACAAAGTGTTTATGGAGTTTTTGGATAAGTTCGCCATAGTGTTCATTGATGATATCCTGGTTTATTCGAAGAATGAAGAGGAGCATATGGAGCATTTGCATTTGGTACTTGGAAAGCTCAGAGAACACCAATTATATGCCAAGTTCAGCAAATGTGAGTTTTGGTTGAAGGAAGTAGGATTCCTCGGACACGTTATATCCGGAGAAGGTATAGCAGTAGATCCCGCTAAAGTTGAAACCGTGACCAAGTAGGAAGCCCCAACAACAGTTGGAGAGATCCGGAGTTTTCTTGGACTCGCAGGATACTACCGGAGATTTATTGAGAACTTCTCAAAGATTGTGAAGCCTATGACGGAGTTGCTGAAGAAGGATACTAAGTTCAAATGGACTGAGGAGTGTGAGGCTAGTTTTCAGGAATTGAAGAACCGTTTGGTTACCTCACCAGTGTTGATTCTGGCGGATCAGACCAAGGATTATGAGGTGTATTGCGACGCTTCATGTCGAGGACTTGGAGCAGTGCTTATGTAGGATGGAAGAGTTGTTTCATATGCTTCACGACAACTGAAGCCTCACGAATTGAATTATGCCACGCATGATTTGGAGTTAGCAGCCGTAGTGCATGCATTGAAGACATGGAGACATTTCCTCATTGGAAACCATTGTGAGGTGTACACGGATCACAAGAGTTTGAAGTACATTTTCACGCAGAAGGAGTTGAACCTCAGACAAAGGAGATGGTTGGAGCTCATCAAGGATTATGATATGAAATTGCATTATCATCCCGGGAAGGCTAATGTAGTAGCTGATGCATTAAGCCGCAAGAGCCATGTCAATACGTTAATGACGGGAGAAATACCCAAGGAGTTAGCAGAAAATCTTCGTGAACTATGTTTGGAAATAGTTCCGAGAGGCTATGTAGCCGCATTGAAAATTCAGTCAACTTTGATGGATAGAATCAGAGAAGCTCAAAAAGCTGACAAAGAGATTGCCGCTATAAAGGAGAAACTGAGCAAAGGAAAAGCTTAAGGATTTCGTGAGGATGAGCACGACACCCTATGGTTTGAAGACCGTGTTTATGTACCCAATGACCCGGAGATCAGAAAGTTGATTCTGCAAGAGGCACATGATTCACCGTATTCGATTCACCCAGGAAATACCAAGATGTATTTGGATTTGAAGGATATTTTCTGGTGGATCAGAATGAAGAAGGATATTGTGGAGTATGTAGCAGTTTGGGACGTATGTCAGAGAGTAAAGGCAGAGCATCAGAAGCCAGCAGGATTGTTGCAACCATTGCCGATACCCGAATGGAAGTGGGATAAGCTAGGCATGGATTTTATCACGGGATTACCAAGGACTCGTTCAGGCTATGACTCGATTTGGGTTGTAGTCGATCGATTGACGAAGGTAGCTCATTTCATCCCAGTAAAGAGCACTTACACCAGTGCTAAGTTGGCAAAGATATACATGACCAGGATCGTATGTTTGCATGGAGTTCCGAGGAGCATCGTATCAGATAGAGGAACCCAGTTTACCTCAAAGTTCTGGAAGCAGTTGCATGAGACTTTAGGTACTAGGCTAGAATTTAGTACAGCTTTTCATCCACAGACAGATGGACAAACCGAGAGAGTCAATCAAATTTTGGAGGATATGCTGAGAGCTTGTGCGCTGGATTATGGATCTAGTCGGGACGATAATTTGCCATATGCAGAGTTCTCTTACAATAATAGCTATCAGACCAGTTTGAAGATGGCCCCTTTCGAAGCTTTGTACGGAAGGAGGTGCAGGACACCGTTGTCATGGGACGAAGTTGGAGACCGCCAGTTGTTTGGACCAGATCTGATTAAAGAGTCTGAACAGAAGGTGAAGTTGATTCGCGATAGGCTCAAGGTAGCCCAGTCCAGGCAGAAGAGCTACGCAGATTCTAAATGCAAGGAGACAGTTTACGAAGTCGGAGATAGAGCTTATCTTCGAGTATCCCCACTTCGAGGGATTAAGCGCTTTGGAGTTAAGGGGAAGTTAGCACCACGATTTTTAGGGCCATATCGAGTTTTGGAGCGTATGGGAGAAGTGGCCTACAAGTTGGAATTGCCACAAGGATTGACAGGAGTTCATGATGTGTTCCACGTTTCTCAGTTGAAGAAGTGTCACGCGGAGATGGCTGACATACCTTTGAGAGACACAGTGCCATTAGAAGCAATTCAGTTGGATAACAATTTGACCTATGAGGAGAAACCAGTCAAGATTCTCGAGTTTGCCAGCCGAGTCACTCGCAGCAAGGTTATCAAGTTTTGCAAAGTTCAGTGGAGCCACCACACGGAGGATGAAGCCACCTGGGAGCGAGAGGAAATTTGCTCAAGAACCACCCTCACCTATTTTCTAGCCAACCCGAATCTCGAGGGCGAGATTCATCTTAAGGGGGGTAGGTTTGTAACATCCCAAATTTTCAATTTGGAATGTTATACATTAGATCATCATGCATATCATATTTTATTTTGCTTTTGGTTTTGATCCTAGAAAATCCTAAGCAACTCAAGGACCCACGGAGAGAGTTGGGGATTTCGTTATTTACATATTTGAGTTTTCTCAAATTTTGTAAACAGGATCATTTGATTTTATTTATTTTATCATCAATTATTTCTATTACAAAAATATGAGAGAGGGAATAAAATGACTTTCCCAAAATATAGAAATATTGAGGATTTTAATAAAAAATCAAATAAGTTTTATTTCGAAGTTTTTCGATATTTTTATTTGAATTTAGGAAAAATGCGCGTTTTTCAAAATTGCATTTAGGGCCCAAATAAATGTTCACTTTATCGGGCTTGATTTTAGAAGCCCGGGAAAATTTATTTCGGGATTTTTGGAGTCCGTTTAGTATTTCTTTTTATTTTTCTTCCGAGCGTAATTATAAAAAAACGAAACCGACTATGGGCCGTACCCGAGCGGGACTCCGCCCGGGGCGCCTTTATATAGCGCCGCACCCGAGCCCCAGCCCATAGCCCACGCCGCGCCTGAAACCCTAGCCGCCCGCCCTAGCCGCCGCCGCCGTCGCCGGACCCGCCGTTCGTCGTTTTTTTTTCGTCGGATTTTCCGCGGTTATTTTCTGATCGCGATTTCTGATCCGATTTTCGTTTTAGTATAACTTTTCGCTCGTTTGTCGGAATCAGGCGATTCAAGCGCCTGGAGTTTCGTCTCGAAACCCTCTTTCCGAATAATCAACTTAAACAAGTTTTTGCTACTGTAAAATTTGCCCTAGATCCAGATTACTAGAACGAAGTTGTTTTCTTTCCGTTTGATTTCTTTTGCTTCGTTCGATTTGATTCTTTTTGCAAACCAGGGTTCTTAAGTTGAACTTCTGGTTAGATCTTCTATTTGAGTTTTACCTGTGCATTAGATGAGTACTTATTGTATGCTTGTTGTTTGTCTGCGATAGAATACCCGGAGTGCGCCGCCTGTTACTTGAATCTCTAGGTTTCGCGGATCATCAGCAAGGCAAGTAACACTTTGATCATACCTTTTCTACAACCCAGTTTTATTGCATTAGATCAATCCTCACACATTGCATGATTAGGATCTAATTAAATTGTGGGATGGGAAGTAGATGAGGTAGTACCTATTACCTGTTTATTATCAAACCTTTGGGAGTTACTTCTACGTTTGCTTATTATGCCATGCTATGCTAGTAGACGTGGATTGGGTGAGTGAAATCCATGACAGATGTGAGATTGATAATTAATGGTTTATCTAAGGTGGCAACTTAAACACACATCTGGGTGGATTGAGGCACCTGGGTATTCCAGGACTTGCCTGTTTTTCTTTTGGACCGCCACCCAGGCTCAAAGGGATCATGAGATTATTCATACTAGAAACTTCCGTGTGCAGCCACAAGCCATTATGGGCTCTGGCATAGTTGAGTAAGTCGTGCGAACTCTTACAGGGTAGACTAGCAGATGTAGGGGAAAGTAGGTGTACCGGTCTATCCATCGTAAGGTGCTAGCGCTTCTGAAAGACTGTGTCTCGGTCATCCGTTTCTCAAACACCATGTAGTGCGAGAAATCCAAACGGAGGCGATCGAGTCTTGTGGGGAAAAGTGCGCAAACCTCTGCAGAGTGTAATAAACTAATCATGGTTAGCCGTGTCCCCGGTTATGGACATCTTGAGTATCTAGTACCTGGATTTTCATGTGAATCTCAACATGTTACTCTAAAGTTAATTTTGTTGGGTTAAATGATGTTTAATTGGGATTGAGAATGCTGTCAACCATTCTCAATGTTTAACAACCACCATGATAGTAATTAAATTTATTCCTTTGAAGTAGGGAAAAATTGGCTTTACGCAAAAACTGTAACCATAGAGCTTTCCACCAGCCAAATATGCATATAGTATAGCTGTTGCATTCCATTACTCTCTATGTGTTACTTGCCAGCATATTCCATGTGCTGACCCGTTTTCGGGCTGCAACGTTAATGTTGCAGACTTTTCAGACGACGATTAAGGAGTTTAGGTCGTGGTTCTATACTCAGTGATGCCGTTGGAGTTGATGGACTCACTTATCTTCCAAGCCTTCCGCTGTTATCGTTATTAGATGGCCTTAAGCCATATTTATTGTAATAAGTTCTCTTTTGAGACACTCGATGTAATAAGTGTGTGATTGCTACTCTGCTATAAATCCTTCGAGTACTGTGTGGTGTCAGCATTACTGATCCAGGGATGACACCGGAGCACAGAGATCAGACTGTCTGAGGTCTGGTCGCTACAATGGGAATTTGTTAATGTCCGGTTGTAGAAAACCTGAAGATGACCTTAATTAAAATACATCAACCGCGTGTGTAACCGTGATGGTCTCTTCTCGGCGGAGTTCGGGAAGTGAACACGGTGTTGGAGTTATGCTTGACGTAGGTTGTTCTAGGATCACTTCTTGATCATAGTTTTATCGACCGTGCCTTGCCTTCTCTTCTCGCTCTCATTTGCGTATGTTTAGCCACCATATATGCTAGCCGCTTGCTGCAGCTCCACCTCATACTTTTCCTTACCCATAAGCTTAAATAGTCTTGATCGCGAGGGTGCAAGATTGCTGAGTCCCCGTGAATCACAGATACTTCCAAAACCAGTTTGCAGGTGCCGATGTTACCGAGCAGGTGACGCAACCAAGCTCAAGGAGGAGCTCGATGAAGATCTTATCCTTTGTGTTGTTCCGTTCTAGTTGATCAGTAGTGGAGCCCAGTTGGGGTCGATCGGGGATCTATGTAGCATTTGGGTTAGTCTTCTTTTATTTTGGTTCCGTAGTCGGACCTTGATTATATTTGAATGATGTAATGCTTTATTCATGTATTGTGTGAAGTGGCGATTGTAAGCCAACTATGTATCTCTGTCCCTTATGTATTACATGGGTTGTGTGAAGATTACCTCACTTGCGACATTGCTTTCAATGCGATTAGGCCTCTAAGTCATGCTTCGACACGTGGGAGATATAGCCGCATCGAGGGTGTTACACCGGACATGCATCATACTTGGTTGTGCATCGTGCCATGCTTATGTGGTGGTTGTTTACTATGTTGTTTTCTTCTTTCCGGTGTTGCTTCTTCGGGTTAGTTCCGATAACGTCGCGTTTGTGAGGATCCGTTCGGCTACGTCCGTTTGTCTTTTTCATGGACTCATTCTTCTTCCTTGCGGGATTTCAGGCAAGATGACCATACCCTCGAAATCACTTCTATCTTTGCTTGTTAGATGCTCGCTCTTTTGCTATGGCTATGCTACGATACCTACCACTTGCTTATCATGTCTCCCATATTGCCATGTCAAACCTCTAACCCACCTTGTCCTAGCAAACCATTGTTTGGCTATGTTACCGGTTTGCTCAGCCCCTCTTATAGTGTTGTTAGTTGCAGGTGAAGATTGGAGCTTGTTCCATGTTTGGAACATGGTTATTTTGCTAGGATATCACAATATGTCTTATTATATTAATGCATCTATATACTTGGTAAAGGGTGGAAGGCTCGGCCTTATGCCTGGTGTTTTGTTCCACTCTTACTGCCCTAGTTGCCGTCATATCGGTGTTATGTTCCCGGATTTTGCGTTCCTTACACGGTTGGGTTATAATGGGAACCCCTTGACAGTTTGCTTTGAATAAAACTCCTCCCGCAAGGCCCAACCTTGGTTTTACCATTTGCCTCACCACACCTACTTTTCCCTTGGGAGTCGCTCTCTCGAGGGTCATCTTATTTTAACCCCCCCGGGCCAGTGCTTCTCTAAGTGTTGGTCCGAACCGAGTAGACTGCGGGGCCACCTCGGGGCAACTTGAGGGTTGGTTTTACTCGTAGGATGTCTCATCTGAGTGTGCCCTGAGAACGAGATATGTGCAGCTCCTATCGGGATTTGTCGGCACATTTGGGCGGCTTTGTTAGACTTGTTTTACCATTATCGAGGATGTCTTGTAACCGGGATGCCGAGTCTGATCGAATTGTCTTGGGAGAAGGAATATCCTTCGTTGACCATGAGAGCTTGTGATGGGCTAAGTTGGGACACCCCTGCAGGGATTTGAACTTTCAAAAGTCATGCCCGCGGTTATGGGCAGATGGGAATTTGTTAATGTCCGATTGTAGAAAACCTGAAGTTGACCTTAATTAAAATACATCAACCGCGTGTGTAACCGTGATGGTCTCTTTCCGGCGGAGTCCGGGAAATGAACACGGTGTTGGAGTAATGCTTGACGTAAGTTGTTCTAGGATCACTTCTTGGTCATAGTTGTTCGACCGTGCTTTTGCCTTCTCTTCTCGCTCTCTTTTGCGTATATGTTAGCCACCAAATATTCTAGTCGCTTGCTGCAGCACCACTTCATACCCTTACCCTACCTATAAGCTTAAATAGTCTTGATCATGAGGGTGTGAGATTGCTGAGTCCCCGTGACTCACAGATACTTCCAAAACCAGTTTGCAGGTGCCGATGAAACTATACAGGTGACGCAACTAAGCTCAAGGAGGAGCTTGATGAAGATCTTGTCCTTGGTGTTGATTCGTTCTAGTTGATCAGTAGTGGAGCCCAGTTGGGGCCGATCGGGGATCTGTGTAGCTTTTGGGGTAGTCTTCTTTCATTTTGGGTTCCATAGTCGGACCTTGTGTGTATCTGGATGATGTAATGCTTTATTCATGTAATTGTGTGAAGTGGCGATTGTAAGCCAACTATGTTTCTCTTTCCCTTATGTATTACATGGGTTGTGTGAATATTACCTCATTTGCGACATTGCTTTCAATGCGGTTATGTATCTAAGTCGTGCTTCGACACGTGGGAGATATAGCCGCATCGAGGGCGTTACAAGTTGGTAATCAGAGCCTTCCCCGACTTAGGAGCCCCCTGCTTGATCGAATCGCTGGCGTTGTTGAGTCTAGAAAAATGTTTTGAGTTATTTAGGATTATATATATATCAGAGAGTAGGATTCTTTTTACTCCTCAGTCCCTTCGTCGATCTGGTGAGGCATCATGACGTAGAGTTTTGACTATGCTCTTCTCAAATTTCACTAAAAAAAATTTAGGATCACGCGGGTATCTTGGAATCGTTCCGATGGTTTTGTGACGAGAACATTGTTCTTGGTGCCTCCTGTCATTTAGGGGTTGTGGCAGTGTCCCGGGGAGTTGAGCTCCGAGGTGTTGTCTTCACAATTATATCGTTGCAGTTCTGGAGTACCTGAGTTTGCCGACATCGAAAATCTCTTTTATGCAGTTGTTGGTGAGATAACCTCGACGCCACCCAGTGCTGGGGTGGGAGTTCGGGAGTATTGCCATAACTCATATAACGGATGCTTTTCGAAGGTTGAGGTAAACGATTTCCGAAGGTTTCTTGGTTATGTGTTGAAGGATGGATACAACTGGATGTAGGATTTGTTAGTTTTGGGTGAGATATTATGCTTCCCCTGTATCCCCAACACCTGATTGCATAACTGGAAAGTTTCGGGAGTTTATAAGTGGGAATTCAAGTAGCTCTTAGGATATCTTTCCGACAAATGTATGATATGAAATTGGGGTTCGACGTCTAGTGGTCCGCCTATCCACGGTTGGTTTTACAGTGGTCTTGTTGTGTCTTAAAGAGTCCTTCACTATGCCGACTCGGGGATGCTTCGTATGTCATGTGCACTGCCTTGTACATGATGGTGCTGTACGATCGATCCCGTGTAGGCCCCACCACGAAAACTTCGGACGAAATCTCTATCATATGTTTGTTCCGGCTTATTTTGCAAGCCAATCCTTTGTTTTGTTTTGAGTTGTGGTATTTGAGTTGCTTCAATGTCAAGTGTTGATTCCATACCTTCCCCAAATGGTGTTCTCATACTCTGATGTGAATACCAATCCTTCATGATAATCGAGATTGTCATATCAATCCTTTTCAACCGGCGTGTTTCCCTTCAAGTGGATCCGATCATTTAAACACCTCCAAGTTCAATTCTAAGTTCTCTCATAGGGTGCTAGTTTCATCCGCCCCCAAGTTGTCTTTGGTTTCCCACCCTCCCACCTTTTTTTTCTTCGAGGACTCGGATTTCTTAATCAAGCATCCTTTTATTCATGTGAAGTCTCTTCTTTCTTTTCAATCAATGTTCTTATCCAGTGTTTCTCATGAAGATTTTAACGGAGCTTCAAGATCATCATTCTTCATTCTTTTCTTCTCCGGTGGATACAATTCAAGTTTTCTG
Source organism: Triticum urartu (assembly GCF_003073215.2). NCBI lineage: Eukaryota > Viridiplantae > Streptophyta > Magnoliopsida > Poales > Poaceae > Triticum > Triticum urartu. The sequence continues at coordinate 507,471,502 of NC_053027.1, read as the reverse complement.
TGTTGATCATATTCTTTTCCTTGTTTCAAATACCTTCTCATACCGGTGCACCTCATAATCATTCACTTCTCGCTATTCATTTGTTCTGGAGTGCTCAAGATATCTCGAAGATTCGTGTTTCCACTCTGCATTCGTTCAAACTCTTTCGAGGATGTTATCTAATTCAAGCCTTTTATCCAACAGGTGCAATCTCTCCTTCAAATCTTTCAACGGTGTCTCTTTTGAGTGGGCCCTAACCCACAGGTCTTTTCCCAGGATCTTACCTGACTCTTCTAATTCTTCCCGGAGTTATTCTCAAATTATTTTCAAAGTTTGACGTAAGAATGAATTATCATCAGTCATATGTATTTCTCCAAGATCTTTCAAATTCTTTCATTGTTGGTTCAACCTTTCTAATTTTCATTCCGGAGCGCCTCAACAAATCATGGTGGTGTTTCTCGTCGTCATTCTCAGATTTTGAAGACCGAAGAAGAGTTTCTCCTCAGTCTTATCCGTCTCTCAAGATTCATGGTTCTAGTTTGTTTACCATCCTCTCATAATTGTTTTCAATTGTGAGATATTCTTTTCACCCATCCGGAGTAATTCAGAGTATTTTCAGTTTGATTCTCCGGAGCCCATCATCTCATAAATATTCATTCCCAGCTTTCAGTTATCGTTCTCCTACTCTTATCGGTGCATCATTCAAGTGATCTCTAATCAGTTCGTGATCCCTTCGTTCTCATGTATCTAATTCTCTCAAGTTTCTTCGTTCATTTCATAATTCTTCCCGGTGTTTCTTTATCTTTTCTTCAATCATTTTTCAATTCATACGGTGATTCATTCAAGATTTCTCTTCCTTCGTTATCATATCAATTCATTCGTTCTTTCCAAATTCTACCGGCGGATCGTTGAAGACCCTCTCAAGTTGCGCTATATCTCTCTTAATCCTTTTCAACGAGAATAAGTAGTATGCCAAATCCGTTTGCTCATCATCAATTAAATTGGTGAAGGATACGCAGAACATAATTCTTATTTTTGTTCATCCAAGTGAATAATTCCTGCTTTCCGGAGTGGTTCATCATACCAATTCTCGGTTTCAATTGCCTCATCTTTTCTTTTCCGGAGTGCCAAGTTTTCCGCATTATCTCGTCACGAAGATCCATCTAAATCATAACAAGGCTTCACCATGTGTTTTCAACTTCTCTTTCTTTTTATCATCATTTGGTCACCAGAGTTCTTCATGGAGGCTCTACATCGTGGTTCGTCAAGGATTCCTTTCATTCTTCATTTGTCCTCAAGATTTCTCTTGAAATTATGATCCGCCAAGCTTTACCCTAAAATGAACGTGGTGCTCAACACATGTTTGTTTTGAGGAGTTCAAGTATTCTTCATCGTGCATTCCAAAGTGCACTTCTTCCTACCTTATCTCTTGAGATGGTGTTATGTCATTGGTGATAATTTCCCTTCGTGTTTCATGATTCACAAGTTTTCAAGAGTGACATATCTAAATCCATCTTTTTCTCTTCGCTCAAGACATCTTTTCAACCAATCAATCTCTTCATTGGAGTTATATTGGGTTATATTTCACATAAAGCTTTCCCTAAGGATTGTTGCTATATATGGTGCCTATAAATGACCCAAGCTCTTCATTTATCCTCCCGGTGAAATAGTTTCTCGTCTCCTTGTCATATAAATCCAATCTAATCTTTTCCGTGAATGGCAGGTTGTCACCTCATAATTTTGAGATGTTCTCCATAAGCCCACCACAAGCTTTCTCTTTTCGTTGTTGTTAATACAACAACTCTGTTCTAGCATATGTTGTAAGCGTGCTCTCTCAAGATCTTGTTCTATTCCTTCCATTTACAGTCGAAGTGTTGTCCAAATTATATCAGTCTTATTCCTTCACTATCTTGTTTAACCGGAGTGTTGTGTCTATACATAGTTGGCTTACGCTCGCCACATCACACAAAAAATGAATAACATTATAATCAACCAATACACTCATGGTCCGACTACGGTACCAAAATAAAGATCAACCCCCACATGCGACACGGTCCCCGATCGCCCCAACTGGGCACCACTACTGATCATCTGGGAAAGACACATAGTAACGACGAGAGTCTTCATCGAACTCCCACTTGTGCTCAAGCGCATCGTCTGGAACGGTATCATCGGTCCCTGCATCTGGTTTGGAAGTAATCTGTGAGTCACGGGGACTCAGCAATCTTGCACCCTCGCGATCAAGACTATTTAAGCTTATAGGTAAGACAAGGTATGATGTGGAGCTGCAGCAAGCGACTAGCATATATGGTGGCTAACCTATTCGCAAAAGAGAGCGAGAAGAGAAGGAAAAAGCACGGTCGAACAACTATGATCAAGAAGTGATCGTAGAACAACCTACGTCAAGCATTACTCCAACACCGTGTTCACTTCCCGGACTCCGCCGAGAAGAGACCATCACGGTTACACACGCGGTTGGTGCATTTTAAGTTAAGTTAAGTTTCATGTTATCTACAACCGGACATTAACAAATTCCCATCTACCCATAACCATGGGCACGGCTTTCGAAAGTTCAAATCCCTGCAGGGCAGTCCCAACTTAGCCCATCACAAGCTCTCACGGTCAACGAAGGATATTCCTTCTCCCAAGACAAACCGATCAGACTCGGCATCCCGGTTACAAGACATCCTCGACAATGGTAAAACAAGTCCAGCAACACCGCCAGAATGTGCCGAAAAATCCCGATAGGAGCTGCACATATCTCGTTCTCAGGGCACACTCAGATTGTCCAAACTTCCGGTAGGCCAGCCCAGAGTTGCCCCTGGTGGCCACCGGCGGCTGACGAGGTGGACCAACACTCAGAGGAGCACTGACCCAGAGGGGTTTAAATAAAGATGACCCTAGGGCTCCGGAAACCCAAGGGAAAAAGGGGCTAGGTGGCAAATGGTAAAACCAAGGTTGGGCATTGCTAGAGGAGTTTCATTCAAGACGAACTGTCAAGGGGTTCCCATTATAACCCAACCGTGTAAGGAACGCAAAATCCGGGAACATAACACCGATATGACGGAAACTAGGGCGGCAAGGGTGGAACAAAACACTAGGCAAAAGGCTAAGTCTTCCACCCTTTACCAAGTATATAGGTGCATTAAGATAAACAAGATAATATGGTGATATCCCAACAATGAACAATGTTCCAACAAGGAACGATCTCCAATCTTCACCTACAACTAGCAACGCTATAAGAGGGGCTGAGCAAAGCGGTAACATAGCCAAACAATGGTTTGCTAGAACATGGTGGGTTAGAGTTTTGACATGGCAATTTGGGAGGCATGAAAAGCAAGTGGTAGGTATCGTATCATAGGCATAGCAAAAGAGCGAGCATCTAGCAAGCAAAGATAGAAGTGATTTCGAGGGTATGGTCATCTTGCCTGCAAAGTTGTCAGAGTTGACTTGATCCTCGTAAGCGAACTCAACGGGCTCCTTGTTCACGAACTCGTCTCCCGGCTCTACCCAAACAAGAACAACAAGCAAACGGAACACAATCAACCACGTGCAATGCTCAAACAACATGATGCAAACATGATATGATATGCGAGATGCGGTATGTGATGCATATGCAAGATTTGACAAGGAATGATAGAACCTGGCCTCAACTTGGAAATCCAAGAGTGCCACTAGAAAGGTGAGGTGATTTCGGTTGAAATCGATAATAAGATCACTGAAATCGGATGCACGCTTTGGAAATGGCAAGCAAAACAAATATAGCACCGGTCTGCGATAATCAGCAAGTGACCAACTAAATGCATCAAGATAAATATGCTACAGCACTCAAACATGACAACAAAATACATGGCAGGGATCCACTCATGATGCTTGACAACATATGAACACTGAGCTACGGCTAGTTCATCCATTAACAGGTTCAAACAAGCATGGCAAAAGTGTAAATGATAACAGGTTTCAGACTTAGTGAAATTAACACAAGTCTGGAATTTATCATCAGGAAGCGCACTTTAGAGCATGAAAACTACAAGCTACAGGAACTTAACATGGCAAGGCAAGGCATGGCATGAAGCTACTCAAAGCACTTAACAAAAGTCCCTTAGTGACCTTGAGCCAAAAGGGATCAGAAAATATAATTGCAAGCATGTGAACATGGCAAAAACATAAACAGATTCAGACTTAGTGAAAAACTGGAGCATGCAAAACAGTTAACGAGTAGGCATGTTTACGAGCTCGATGCACTCACTACAGAGCATTGCATGACAAACTAAGCATACACCCATCAAGAAGACATGGCATAGGAGCCAGACATGGCAAGAACAACAACATAGCATGCACGGATCAATAGCAACATCCTTGGCAAAATCGCTAAACATGTCAACAATCTGTCAGGATTCACTTTATAGCAAAAGTAGAGCTCGATTGACTCAAGTTAGGTTGCTCCATAAATGCAAACAAAGACATGGATGGATAGAGCACCACAATGTTAACAAAACATCCTTAATGATCATTCTCAAAAGAGGCACGGATCACTAGGAAACAACATGAACATATGGCATAACAACAAATACAGAACAAGGACTTAGTGAAATTCTAAGTCCCTGAAATCAGCATCAACGATTATGCTACTTTGCAAGCTTGTGCTAGTCACCACAAATATCACAAAAATACATGGCAAGCACCTCTATAAAGATGGCATGGCATGTAACAAAACACATGTAGAGCTCAGGATCATAGCATGCACACATTAATCATGGCAAAAATGACAAAAAGCCACTTGCTGAAACAAATCTGACAAATTCATCACATAGCCCTCTTCCAACAGCATTTCGGGCATCAAGATGAGCTCAAATGAAAATGATGCAATGAGATAAAATGAATAGGCGCTACGGATGCAGAGTTATGGCATGTCAAAGATTGCAAATAATTAGGGTTTTGGAGGGGGGAAAGTCAACCGCGGATCTCAGATCCAGATCTGCACGCTTCTCGAGGAGATCGCCGGAACAATAACTCGTCGCCGGACTTGAGGGAGGCTGCCGGACTTGACGAGGTCGCCGGAGATGGGGTCCCCGGCATGTAGGAGGAAGGCGGGGCGCTCGGCGGCCGGAGAGACGAGGGGCGACGCGTGGCGTTCGAGGAAGCGGCGAGGCGGCGGACTGGGGCGGCGCCGGGGCGCGCGGCTGGACGGCGGCGATGGCGGCGGGGCGGCGTAGGGCGTCAGCGGCGAGCGGAAGGCCGGCGCGGGCGGCGCGGTCCCGCGGGCGAGGAGGCAGACGGGCGCGGGCGGCGCGATGGGCTCGGGAGGTCCCAAATCGGGCTCCTCCGGGCCGGCGGCGGTGACACTTGGCGGCGCATGGTTGGGCGGCGGTGGTGGCGGACATCGTCCGGCGCGGGTCGGACACGTCCGGTGCGTGGAGGAGGGAAAATTAGGGTTTAGGGTAGGGGAAGATCCGAAATTTTCGGGAACGATCTATTTATAGAGGTAGAGGGAGCTAGGAAGCTCCAAATGGAGTGCGGTTTTCGGCCACGCGATCGTGATCGTACGCTCTAGACGATAGAAGAGGTTTTGGTGGGTTTTGGGCCAAAATGGAAGGGTGTTGGGCTGCAACACACACGAGGCCTTTTCGGTCCCTCAGTTAACCGTTGGAGTATCAAACGAAGTCCAAATGACACGAAACTTGACAGGCGGTCTACCGGTAGTAAACCAAGGCCGCATGGCAAGTCTCGGTCCAATCCGGAAATGTTTAACCCCCACACACGAAAAGAGGTAGAAAGGACCACCGGAGGACATAGGAGTGTCGGAATGCAAAACGGACAATGGGGAAAATGCTCGGATGCATGAGAATAACATGTATGCGAATGCAATGCACATGATGACATGATATGAGATGCATGACAAAGACAACAACACACGGAGACAAAAACTCGACAACGACGAAATGAAATAACTTAGTGCCGGAAACGGCAAGAGTTGGAGTACAGATAAGATAAATTACATCCGGGGTGTTACAACACTCCACCACTACGAAAGGATCTCGTCCCGAGATCTAAGACATGAAAACTCCGGGCACTCAGAACGGAGGTGATCCTCGCGTTCCCAGGTGGCTTCGCGGTCGGAATGGTGTGACCACTTGACTTTGAGGAATTTGATTGACTTGTTGCGAGTCTTGCGCTCAGTTTCTTCAAGAATAGCAACTGGGTGCTCACGATAAGAAAGGTCTTCATGGAGATCAATGTCTTCAAAGTTGACGGTACGGTCAGGGGTCTTGAAGCACTTGCGGAGGTGAGAGACATGGAACACGTCGTGCACATTTGCAAAGTTGGAAGGAAGCTCGAGTTGATAGGCGAGATCGCCTCTCTTGCTGACGATCTTGAAAGGACCCACATATCTAGGGGCAAGCTTCCCTTTGATACCGAAGCAACGAGTACCTTTCATTGGAGAGACGCGGAGGTAAACATGGTCTCCGATCTCGAAATCCAAATCACGATGCTTACTATCATAGTAGCTCTTCTGGCGCGATTGTGCTGCTTTGAGGTTATCACGAATGACTTTGCACATCTCTTCTGCCTCTGTGATCAAGTCATTTCCAAGAAATTGACGTTCACCAGTCTCTGACCAGTTAACAGGAGTACCGCACTTCCTGCCATAGAGAATTTCAAATGGGGCCTTGCCCGAACTCGCTTGAAAGCTGTTGTTGTAGGAGAACTCGGCATATGGAAGACAATCTTCCCACTTCATACCGAAAGAGATAACGCAAGGCCTGAGCATATCTTCAAGAATCTGATTGACATGCTCGACTTGGCCACTAGTTTGAGGATGAAAAGTTGTGCTGAAACGGATGTTGGTGCCCATGGCCTTCTAAAAAGAATCCCAAAACTTCGAGGTGAAGATGCTGCCACGATCTGAAGAAATCAACTGTGGAATACCATGCAGAGAGACAATCCGAGAGCTATAAAGCTCCACCAATTGAGCTTCTGTGATGGATTCTTTGATTGGAAGGAAATGAGCCACTTTAGTGAGTTTGTCGATGACAACAAATATAGCATCATTGCCACGCTTAGACTTTGGAAATCCCGTCACGAAGTCCATCTCAATGTGGTCAAACTTCCATTTTGGAATGGCAAGAGGTTGGAGGAGACTAGCTGGTCGTTGGTGTTCTACCTTCACTCTTCTGCAGACATCACATTCATTCACGAACTGAGCAATCTCACGCTTCATTCGAGTCCACCAATACGCCTGCTTGAGGTCCTGGTACATCTTTGTACTTCCAGGGTGGATAGAGAGGAGTGATCATATGTTTTGCCATGGCCTGTGCCCGCGCTTGCTGCCTCCAGCCCGGCCACTTGTCTCCTTCCGGCCAGGGGCTCTTTGGTTTTGCATTGTTTTGGGTCAGCAGGAGAGACGCCAAGACCTGTAACCGGGACCGTCAGGCATCTTCTTTGAGATTTTTGCCAAGTACCACGACGACGCGTCTTGTTCATCTACCGCCGTTTTCGGAACCACTAAGAATGGCAAGTACCTCGGCGAGTACCTTGACGCCCGATGAATAGAACAACTACCGCCGCCGACGACCCGAGTACCACTACCGTCATCCCTTGTATACTCTGTGGACGTCAAGATCCTCGCCGTGACCTCGAACATCTACGGAATGTGCACGGCTACAAAATGGGTACCACTACCGTTGCCGAAGACCCGTGTAATGGTATCGTCAAGTTCAACTACCATCGCGTGAACAACTACTTCCTCTACCGTCGTCATGTACCCCTACTTCCACTACCGAACATCTCGAGAACGTCTACTTCCCCTACACCGCATCGAACTTGAACCCCTCCGATAACGCACGCTTCAAAGGTATAGCCCCGAGACGACCGCCCGTGAACGAATGCATGTGTGATGTATGAGATGCATGTTTAGTTGTTGTTTTCGCCCGTGAACGTTAGTGGTTCCTCCTCGTTGCCATGCCGTCGTTGACTCGTGGGAACCCGGTAACCGGGATCACCCCACCATCTTTTGCACGCCCCCGTCACTTTTCCTTTGGCACCGGCATCTCAATCGAGTTACCGGAAACCGGGACGTTGCCGTGGCACCGTTTCATTATCGTTGTCATGGCTCCCCTTTTCATTTCCGCCACGATGACAAATGCTCCTTAATATGCTCTTGTCAACTTTTCTTAAAATTGCATAAAACTTGAGCATGTCATCTGCATCATGTTAACAACATTAAGATGGCTTAAATTGTTGTTGCACCAAATTACTAATGCATGTGGGGATTTACCGGATTCGTTGTTTGTTATATCCGGCCCCATTTAAATTGCTTAGATTGTGTAGTTTACTCATGTTTCACCTCTTGTCATGTTAACCAACCTTTAATATTGTTGAGTACATAACCCGAAAAGAACTAAATAAGTCATGTGGTGTTTTCTTCAATATGCAACTCTGTTGCATATTGAGCTCCACTTAATTTGTAGGATTGCTTGTGCACTTTGCCATGCCATGCATATTAAACCGAACATGCAGCATACTTGGTTGTGCATCGTGCCATGCTTATGTGGTGGTTGTTTACTATGTTGTTTGCTTCTTTTCGGTGTTGCTTCTTCGAGTTAGTTCTGATAACGATGCGTTTGTGAGGATCCGTTCGACTACGTCTGTTTGTCTTTTTCATGGACTCATTCTTCTTCCTTGCGGGATTTCAGGCAAGATGACCATACCCTCGAAATCACTTCTATCTTTGCTTGCTAGATGCTCGCTCTTTTGCTATGCCTATACTACGATACCTACCACTTGCTTATCATGTCTCCCATATTGCCATGTCAAACCTCTAACCCACCTTGTCATAGCAAACCATTGTTTGGCTATGTTACCGGTTTGCTCAGCCCCTCTTATAGCGTTGTTAGTTGCAGGTGAAGATTGGAGCTTATTCCATGTTTGGAACATGGTTATTTTGCTGGGATATCACAATATCTCTTGTTATATTAATGCATCTATATACTTGGTAAAGGGTGGAAGGCTCGGCCTTATGCCTGGTGTTTTGTTCCACTCTTGCCGCCCTAGTTTCCGTCGTATCGGTGTTATGTTCCCGGATTTTGCGTTCCTTACACGGTTGGGTTATAATGGGAACCCCTTGACAGTTCGCTTTGAATAAAACTCCTCCAGCAAGGCCCAACCTTGGTTTGACCATTTGCCTCACCACCACCTACTTTTCCCTTGGGAGTCGCTCTCTCGAGGGTCATCTTATTTTAACCCCCCCCCCCGTGCCAGTGCTTCTCTAAGTGTTGGTCCGAACCGATTAGACTGCGGGGCCACCTCGGGTCAACTTGAGGGTTGGTTTTACTCGTAGGATGTCTCATCTGAGTGTGCCCTGAGAACGAGATATGTGCAGCTCCTATCAGGATTTATCGGCACATTCGGGCGGCTTTGCTGGACTTGTTTTACCATTGTCGAGGATGTCTTGTAACCGGGATGACGAGTCTGATCGGATTGTCTTGGGAGAAGGAATATCCTTCGTTGACCGTGAGAGCTTGTGATGGGCTAAGTTGGGACACCCCTGCAGGGATTTGAACTTTCGAAAGTCATGCCCGCAATTATGGGCAGATGGGAATTTGTTAATGTCCGGTTGTAGAAAACCTGAAGTTGACCTTAATTAAAATACATCAACCGTGTGTGTAACCGTGACGGTCTCTTTCCGGCCGAGTCTGCGAAATGAACACGGTGTTGGAGTAATGCTTGACGTAGGTTGTTCTAGGATCACTTCTTGATCATAGTTGTTCGACCGTGCTTTTGCCTTCTCTTCTCGCTCTCTTTTGCGTATATGTTAGCCACCAAATATGCTAGTCGCTTGCTGCAGCTCCACTTCATACCCTTACCCTACCTATAAGCTTAAATAGTCTTGATCGCGAGGGTGTGAGATTGCTGAGTCCCCATGACTCACAGATACTTCCAAAACCAGTTTGCAGGTGCCGATGAAACCATACAGGTGACGCAACTGAGCTCAAGGAGGAGCTCGATGAAGATCTTGTCCTTGGTGTTGATTCCTTCTAGTTGATCAGTAGTGGAGCCCAGTTGGGGCCGATCGGGGATCTGTGTAGCTTTTGGGGTAGTCTTCTTTCATTTTGGGTTCCGTAGTCGGACCTTGTGTGTATCTGGATGATGTACTTTATTCATGTAATTGTGTGAAGTGGCGATTGTAAGCCAACTATGTTTCTCTTTCCCTTATGTATTACATGGGTTGTGTGAATATTACCTCACTTGTGACATTGTTTTCAATGCGGTTATGTCTCTAAGTCATGCTTTGACATGTGGGAGATATAGCCGCATCGAGGGCGTTACAAGTTGGTAATCAGGGCCTTCCCCGACTTAGGAGCCCCCTGCTTGATCGAATCGCTGGCGTGTTTGAGTCTAGAAAAATGTTTTGAGTTATTTAGGATTGTATATATCGGAGAGTAGGATTATTTTTACTCCTCAGTCCCTTTGTCGCTCTGGTGAGGCATCATGGCGTAGAGTTTTGACTATTCTCTTCTCAAATTTCACAAAAAAATTAGGATCACGCGGGTATCTTGGAATCGTTCCGATGGTTTTGTGACGAGAACATTGTTCTTGGTGCCTCATGTCATTTAGGGGTTGTGGCAGTGTCCCGGGGAGTTGAGCTCTGAGGTGTTGTCGTCACAATTTTATCATTGCAGTTCTGGAATACCTGAGTTCACCGACATCGAAAATCTCTTTTATGCAGTTGTTGGTGAGATAACCTCGACGCCACCCAGTACTGGGGCGGGAGTTCGGGAGTATTGCCATAACTCGTATCGTAGGAAGGGGACGACACGGAGCCGGGGAAGACGCGGCAGTGGATGCCCACGCATAGAGGAGTACGAGGGTTCACTGGTTCGCTGCGGTGTGAGGCTGCCGTCGCCGCAGAATAACAGGGGGTGTGGGTGAGTAGAGGGATGGCCTGGCCAGCGGTGGGAGTAGTAGGGGGCGTGAGGCCTCCGCCGCATCGCAGCCGGCCACGGGAGGCTGGAGCACGAGGCACGACCGATGCTGGTTTGGGCGGCTGGAGAAAGAAGACCAGAGGTTGAAGAAGCACTACGGCCATTGGATGGACATCGTACGGTCACTGGAGCTAGAATCGTGCGTATTGACTAAGTTGACAAATCCCTCCATCCCCATCAATTTAGTAGGCCCACAAGCCAGCCTACCACTAAGGTGGGTCCCAGCTAGCAGTGGGTATTCATTTTTTGTGCGTAATAAGGAGGCACTTCCGGTGGGTCCGAGCTGACAGCAGGGGGAACGTTTTTTTCGCAAAATACGATGGCCCGTCGGGTGGGTCCCAGCAGTCAGGGGCAAACATTTTTTCGTGATATACTGGTGGGCATCCAGTGGGTCCCTGCTGTGAGGTGGAGGAATAATTATTTTCTGCGTAATAAGGAGGCACTTCCTTGCGGCTGCCGTGGACCCAGCTGTCAGCCTCTCCACGTACAGTATTCTTCCGATGGAATTCGGTCGTTGACCACATTGACCACGCCACACCGACAGCACCATGGCGGTGGACGACGGCGAGGCCTAGGAAGGGGACGACGCGGAGCCGGGGAAGACACGGTAGTGGATATTGACTACGGCCGTCGGATGGACATCGTACGGTCAGTCGAGCTAGAATCGTGCATATTGACTAAGTTGACAAAGCCCTTCGTCCCCGTCAACTTAGTAGGCCCACTACACTGGGTCCCAGCTAGCAGGGGGAGTATTCATTTTTTTGTGCGTAATAAGGAGGCACTTCCTTGCGTGCGAAGATATAGCTGGTGGGTCCGAGCTGTCAGCGGCGATAATGTTTTTTTCACGAAAGACAGAGGCTGTTTCGGTGGGTGCCAGATGTCAGGTGGAGGAAATCATTATTTTGCGCATAATAAGGAGGCATTTCCTTGCATGCGGCCATGAACCCAGCTGTCAGCCTCTTCACGTATAGTCCACTTCAGATGCACGTCGGTCGTTGACCACGCTGTCCACGCCACGCCGAGAGCACCAGGGTGGTGGACAACGGCGAGGCCTAGCAAGGGAACGACACGGAGGCAGGGAAGACTCGGCTGTTATTTCAAATCTGTGGAAAACAGCATACAACCTATCTGCCATTATTTCAAATAATTTACAGCTCATTTGCTAATTCTTTATGTTAGCATTACAGCCCATATTCTTTATGTTAGCATTACAGCCCATATTGTGGCCACGGTTAAAAAATTATACGAAATTTTGCATATGTCGGTGCGGTCTGAACTGTTTTTAATCCCGAAATTTCGGGTCACATTCAGACTGATTTTAAAAATAAATGTATATCAATATAAAATCAAATAAATTGTCCACGCATAAAAATCAATGCAATTTAAAATCTCGAAATGAAAAAAAGATATTTGAAAATAATTGCCGGTTTGATGTGTTTTAAAAATGTACAACCCATTTCTCATTACTGATAGGCCATTTTCTCGGCCAGCCGAATGAAGCTCTCATCGTCTTGAAAGATTTGCAGCCCAGCAGGCCTGATAAAGCGACTTACTTGACAAATCAAAAAAAAACTGGGCTAGCCATTTTCAGAAAAAAAAAACTACTGGGTTGGTGTGTGGTAAACATAAAAGAAAAGGTTGTCTAGACAGGCCAGAGTGTCCCGCACAGCCCAGTATTTCCGAATGGACGTGTAGGCCGGGGCGCCTCTTTGTGAACCATGGCAAACTCGCAACCGTCCACCGACTCTTCGCCTTTCCCTCTCGATTTGGAACTGCTGTCGCACGCTCTTCCTCTCCCTCCTCCATTTTCCTTCAGCCCTTCACCCTTTCTTCTGCCATTGTTCGATCGTCTTCTCCATGGAGGGAACAGGCCGGAAACGACCCCGTTATTCTTGCCCCGATCTGAAAGATGACGTGGTGGAGGAACTCATTGATCGGTGCGACGTCATCACCTCGGCTAGCATGGCAGGATCGTTCAAGCCCATTCTCGACTCAACTAATAACATCATTACAAAGAACCCAAGAGTCAAGGAGCGGTTTGATCTCCCCTATCTTCTTTGCTGTGACCCTGATGACTGGCGCCGGCACGACGGAGGCCTCTCCCTGTGCCAGTTGACGTCGCTTGATAATGATACGTATGATGTTAAGATGCCATCGCTCGAGGGCAAGGCTTGGGCGGGCGCAAATGGAGATTGGGTTGTTTACATTGGGTCCAACTGCGAGTGGGAACTTGTGAATGTGTACACTCGTCACCGGGTTCCACTTCCAAAAATCTCAGCACACTGCCCAGAGGTTGAGCACACCGGTAATGTACGCACGTTCAAATACGATCATGGTGACAGTCTTCTATGGAAGATAGCAATTTGTCGAGTTCCCAACCGCTCTTGGAATTACAACAACTATCAAGTTGTTGCTATCTTTGACAAGCTTGTTGCCGTCCTTCGTGGTTCGACTCGATGGATATTGCTCAAAAATCAGTTTCTGTACACGGATGAGTACTGTGATGCAATTCAATACGAGGGCCTTGTGTTTGCTGCCACCACTCGTGGCACTATTTTTGCATGGCATCCTAGTAGTTTCGGTACGTTTGTCTTCCATCGTAATTATAATTGTTTCATCCACATGCATGCGGGTTAGCAAGTTTCCCTTTACTAAATAACCTTCTTCTTGTGTTTCCATGGTCCTGTGAACATCCCACCACCTATACTTGAAAAATTTTATAACCAAGGGGGAGATGACGATGGTGATGATCATGAGCATGAGGACGAGCAGCGCCGATATACTCTTTGGCACCTGGCAACTAATTCCGATGGATCACCTCTTCTTGTGTGTATACAACCCACTGATGATGTTACTGGTAAGGAAGCAGGTGTCTCCCATGGCCACACTCTCCGGACCTATTCCAACACCCGTTGCATGGTATTCGGGATGGATACTAGTGTGCTAGCGCCAACTCCTTCTCCCTGGCACAGAATTGATAGTCTTGGAGAAAACTCGCTCTTCCTTGGACAAAACTATCCGATGATGGTGAAAGGCGATCCAACTGCTGCTGACACATTTATGAGAAGCAACTGTGTCTATACCTCGGACATTTGGGTGGTTCCCTACCCTCGTACTGATATAGTAGGCCGCTTCAGCCTGGATGATCGGTCCTGCGTTGGTCTCCAGATCGACAACAGATGGCCCGTCCCAGAGAATCAGTTGTGGTTCAAAGCAAACGTTTCCAACGCCGCCGAATGGTTGAGTTGAAGTTCATTTCATGGCTTGTTATTTGTTGTGTGGTGAAAACTTTAGTATTTATAATGTATCCTCGTTGTCGATGTGGGTTGATGACCTGTTGTATGTAATAAAATGATATGTCTGTGATAAACTTACTAAATTTATGAATGGCTTTCGAGTCGCTTCTCTAAATTTGTACTAGCTTCACATGCTTCGCGCGTCGGGCGGGTGTTTTTACTGTAGCCATTTGTTAATGTGTTCGTTGTACGTAACCAGCACCTCGAATCCTCAATACTAGTATACTATATACTAGTAGGAGTAAGTAGTAGGAGTAGTAGGGTGGCATGGGCCAGAACAAGCATTCACGTCCAAGAGTACGGCACACGCCACCACCACGACATCCATCTGACACCATATTATTTCTTGGAGTCCATGCTAGAGCAATCTCTTCAACCTCGTCGTTTCTCTAAGGCTGGTTATAGTGGGGAGTAACTTAGACTAGTGTCATGCATATGACACTAGTCTTTGTTACTACCTTCATAGTGCAAAGTAACATACAAGTAGTATCATAGATGATTGCATTTATTACATTATAGACTCATTTTGCTTTGGTTTGCGTTATGTTATAGTAACATATTATGTTACTCCAAACATTTCTCTCCTCATTAACTATATGCCACATAAGCAAACTTTTCTTGAAATGCGCTATGTTACTTGCTAAGTTACTCCCACTATGACCAGCCTAACTTCAGCCATCGCGCGGTGGGCGAGGTGGGGGTTTGCCGATAGTCGGTTTCCTTAACTGCGGTCCCACTTGTAAGGCCAACTCCAACGCACGACCCTGATGTCTACTACACAACCTTCTTCTTGTAGACGTTGTTGGGCCTCCAAGTACAGAGGTTTGTAGGACAGTAGCAAATTTCCCTCAAGTGGATGACCTAAGGTTTATCAATCCGTAGGAGGCGTAGGATGAAGATGGTCTCTCTCAAGCAACCCTGCAACCAAATAACAAAGAGTCTCTTGTGTCCCCAACACATCCAATACAATGGTAAATTGTATACGTGCACTAGTTCGGCGAAGAGATGGTGATACAAGTGGTATATGGATAGTAGATAATAGTTTTTGTAATCTGAAATAATAAAAACAGCAAGGTAGCAAGTGATAAAAGTGAGCGCAAACAGTATTGCAATGTGTTGAAACAAGGCTTAGGGTTCATACTTTCGCTAGTGTAAGTTCCCTCAACAATACTAACATAATTGGATCACATAACTATCCCTCAACATGCAACAAAGAGTCACTCCAAAGTCACTAATAGCGGAGAACGAACGAAGAGATTATGGTAGGGTACGAAACCACCTCAAAGTTATTCTTTCCAATCAATCCGTTGGGCTATTCCTATAAGTGTCACAAACAGCCCTAGAGTCCGTACTAGAATAACACCTTAATACACAAATCAACCAAAACCCTAATGTCACCTAGATACTCCAATGTCACCTCAAGTATCCGTGGGTATGATTATACGATATGCATCACACAATCTCAGATTCATCTATTCAACCAACACAAAGGACCTCAAAGAGTGCCCCAAAGTTTCTACCGGAGAATCACGACGAAAACATGTGCTAATCCCTATTCATAGGTTCATGAACCCGCAAGTTGGTCACCAAAACATACATCAAGTGGCACGCGGTATCCCATTGTCACCACAGATATCCACGGCAAGACATACATCAAGTGTTCTCAAATCTTTAAAGACTCAATCCGATAAGATTACTTCAAAGAGGAAACTCGATTCATTACAGAGAGAAGAGGGGGGAAGAAACATCATAGGATCCAAATATAATAGCAAAGCTCGTGATACATCAAGATCGTATCATCTCAAGAACACGAGAGAGAGAGATTAAACACATAGCTACTGGTACATACCCTCAGCCCAGAGGGAGAACTACTCCCTCCTCGTCATGGAGAGCACCGGGATGATGAAGATGGCCACCGGAGAAGGATTGCCCCCTCCAGCAGGGTGTCGGAATGGGTCTAGATTGGTTTTTGGTGGCTACGGAGCCTTCTGGCGGCGGAACTCCCGATCTATGTTGCGTTCTGGAAGTTTTAGGTCACGTGGGTATATATGGGTGCAGGGAGGACATCGGAGGAACCACGGGGGCCCCACAAGACAGGGGGTGTGCCCTAGGGGGCGGGGCGCCCCCACCCTCGTGAGCACCTCGTGTCTCCCCTAACATGGGGTCCAAGTCCATCAAGTGTGTTTCCTTCCAAAAATAACTTCTCCAGTTGATTTCGTTCTGTTTCGACTCCGTCTGATATTCATTTTCTTCGAAACACTGACATAGGCATAAAACAGCAAATCTGGGCTGGGCCTCCGGTTAATAGGTTAGTCCCAAAAGTAATATAAAAGTGGAAAATAAAGCCCAATATTGCCCAAAACAGTAGATAATATAGCATGGAGCAATCAAAAATTATAGATACGTTGGAGACGTATCAAGCATCCCCAAGCTTAATTCCTGCTCGTCCTCGAGTAGGTAAATGATAAAAAAGATAATTTTTGATGTGGAATGCTAGTTGGCATAATTTCAATGTAATTCTTCTTACTTGTGATATGAATATTCAGATCCGAAAGATTCAAGACAAAAGTTTAATATTGACATAGAAAATAATAATACTTCAAGCATACCAACTAAGCAATTATGTCTTCTCAAAATATCATGGCCAAAGAAAGCTATCCCTACAAAATCATATAGTCTGGCTATGCTCCATCTTCACCACACAAAGTATTTAAATCATGCACAACCCCGATGACAATCCAAGCAATTGTTCCATACTTTTGATGTTCTCAAACTTTTTCAATCTTCACGCAATACATGAGCGTGAGCCATGGATATAGCACTATAGGTGGAATAGAGTGGTGGTTGTAGAGAAGACAAAAAGGGGGAAGATAGTATCACATCAACTAGGCGTATCAACGGGCTATGGAGATGCCCATCAATAGATATCAATGTGAGTGAGTAGGGATTGCCATGCAACGGATGCACTAGAGCTATAAATGTATGAAAGCTCAACAAAAGAAACTAGTGGGTGTGCATCCAACTTGCTTGCTCACGAAGACCTAGGGCATTTTGAGGAAGCCCATCTTTGGAATATACAAGCCAAGTTCTATAATGAAAGATTCCCACTAGTTTATGAAAGTGACAACATATGAGACTCTCTATATGAAGAACATGGTGCTACTTTGAAGCACAATATATGAGACTTGCTATATCATGGTGCTACTTTGAAGCACAAGTGTGGAAAAAGGATAATAGCATTGCCCCTTTTTATTTATTTTTTTATTTGGCCTTTCTTTTTTTGTCCTTTCTTTTTTTTGGCCTTTCTTTTTTTTGGCTTTTCTTTTTTTTGGCCTTTCTCTTTTTTTTGGGACAATGCTCTATTGAATGATGATCATCGCATATCTATTTATTTACAACTCAATGATACAACTCGATACTAGAACAAAGTATGACTCTATATGAATGCCTCCGGCGGTGTGCCGGGATATGCAATGAATCAAGAGTGACAAGTATGGAAAAAAATTATGAACGGTGGCTTTGCCACAAATACTATGTCAACTACATGATCATGCTAAGCAATATGACAATGATGGAGTGTGTCATAATAACCGGAATGATGGAAAGTTTCATGGAAATATATCTCGGAATGGCTATGGAAATGCCATAATAGGTAGGTATGGTGGCTGTTTTGAGGAAGGTATATGGTGGGTTTATGGTACCGGCGAAAGTTGCGCGGTACTAGAGAGGCTAGCAATGGTGGAAGGGTGAGAGTGCGTATAATCCATGGACTCAACATTAGTCATAAAGAACTCACATACTTATTGCAAAAATCTATTAGTTATCGAAACAAAGTACTATGTGCATGCTTCTAGGGGGATAGATTGGTAGGAAAAGACCATTGCTCGTCCCCGACCGCCACTCATAAGGAAGACAATCAATAAATAAATCATGCTCCGACTTTGTTACATAACGGTTCACCATACGTGCATGCTACGGGAATCAGAAACTTCAACACAAGTATTTCTCAAATTCATAACCACTCAACTAGCATGACTCTAATATCCATCTCCATATCTCAAAACAATTATCAAGTATCAAACTTCTCTTAGTATTCAACACACTCATAAGAGAATTTTATTATTAATTCTTTGAATACCTAGCATATTAGGATTTTAAGCAAATTACCATGCTATTTAAGACTCTCAAAATAATCTAAGTGAAGCATGAGAGTTCATCTATTTCTTCAAAATAAAACTACGACCATGCTCTAAAATATATAAGTGAAGCACTAGAGCAAATGACAAACTATTCCGAAAGATATAAGTGAAGATCAATGAGTAGTTGAATAATTATGCAACTATGTGAAGACTCTCTAACATTTAATAATTTCAGATCTTGGTATTTTATTCAAACAGCAAGCAAAGCAAAATAAAATGACATCTAAAAATGGCAAACATCATGTGAAGAAGCAAAAACTTAGGATCAACCGATACTAACCGAGTTGTTGAAGAAGAAAGGTGGGATGCCAACCGGGGCATCCCCAAGCTTAGATGCTTGAGACTTCTTGAAATATTATCTTGGGGTGCCTTGGGCATCCCCAAGCTTGAGCTTTTGTGTCTCCTTAATTCCTCTCATATCACGGTCTCCCTAAATCTCAAAAGCTTCATCCACACAAAACTCAACAAGGACTCGTGAGATAAGTTAGTATAAACCATTGCAAAACCTTATCATACTCTACTGTAGCAAAACTAAAATTATTATTCAACATTGCATACTAAATGCCTCTGCATATTTAATAGTCCTATCCTCAAATAGAATCATTAAAGAAGCAAACATATGCAAACAATGCAAACATAACAGCAATCTGCCTAAACAGGACAGTCTGTAAAGAATGCTGCAATCCATACTTCCCTAACTCCAAAAATTATGAAATAAAATTCCCACTGTAGTAAATTTATCATCAGATATATGCAAAAGGTTTCAACATTTTATCACATTCTGACTTTTCTAGGGAATTATTGCAACGGCGGTAAACTTTCTGTTTTCAAACAGCAACATGTAATGACTTGTAACATAGGCATAGTAAAGGCTATCAATGCCACTTTTATTGGAATAAAAGATGCAAAACATTATTATAAATAACATAAAGCAAATCCTAACAAAATAAATTGACGCTCCAAGCAAAACACATATCATGTGACGAATAAAAATAAAGCTCCAAGTAAAGTTACCGATGAACGAAGACGAAACAGGGGATGCCTTCCGGGGCATCCCCAAGCTTAGGCTCTTGGGTATCCTTGAATATTACCTTGGGGTGCCTTTGGCATCCCCAAGCTTAGGCTCTTGCCACTCCTTATTCCAAAGTCAATCGAATCCTTACCCAAAACTTGAAAACTTCACAACACAAAACTTAAAGTAGAAAACTCGTAAGCTCCGTTAGCGAAAGAAAACAAAACACTACTTCAAGGTACTATGATGAACTCATTCTTTATTTATATTGGTGTTATATATACTGTATTCCAACTTCTCTATGGTTTATAAACTATTTTACTAGCCATAGATTCATCAAAATAAGCAAACAACACATGAAAAACAGAATTTGTCAAAAACAGAACAGTCTGTAGTAATCTGGATCAAACGTATACTTCTGGAACTCATAAAATTCTCAAATAAATTTCTGGACCTGAGGAATTTATCTTTTAATCATCTGCAAAAAGAATTAACTAAAATAGCACTCTCCAAATAAAAATGGCAGCAGTTCTCGTGAGCGCTAAAGTTTCTGTTTTTTACAGCATGATCAACAAGACTTCTCTCAAGTCTTCCCAAAGGTTCTACTTGGCACAAACACTAATTAAACACATAAAACCACATCTAAACAGAGTCTAGATGGATTATTTATTATTAAACAGGAATAAAAATCAAGGATCTAAAATAAAATTGGGTTGCCTCCCAACAAGCGCTATCGTTTAACGCCCCTAGCAAGGCACGGTGATTTCAACGATGCTCACATAAAAGATAGGAATTGTAACATAAAGAGAGCATCTTGAAGAATATGACTAGAACATTTAAGTCTAACATGCTTCCTATGCACAGGGATTTTGTGAGCAAACAACTTGTGGGAACAAGGATCAACTTGCATAGGAAGGTAAAACAAGCATAACTTCAAAATTTTAAGCACATAGAGAGGAAACTTGATATTATTGCAATTCCTACAAGCATATATTCATCCCTCATAATAATTTTCAGTAGCATCATGAATGAATTCAAAAATATAACCAGCACCTAAAGCATTCTTTTCATGATCTACAAACATAGAAAATTTACTACTCTCCACACAAGCAAATTTCTTCTCATGAATAGTAGTGGGAGCAAGCTCAACAAAATAATTATCATGTGAGGCATAATCCAATTGAAAACTAAAATCATGATGACAAGTTTCATGGATATCATTATTCTTTATAGGATACAAGTCACCACAATAATCATCATAGATAGCAACTTTGTTCTCATAATCAATTGGAACCTCTTTCAAAATAGTGGATTCATCACAAAATAAAGTCATGACCTCTCCAAATCCACTTTCATCAATATAATCATCATAAATAGGATGCATGCTTTCATCATAATAAATTTGCTCATCAAAGCTTGGGGGACAAAAAATATCATCTTCATCAAACATAGCTTCCCCAAGCTTGTGGCTTTGCATATCATTAGCATCATGGATATTCAAGGAGTTCATATTAACAACACAACAATCATGATCATCATTCACATATTTTATGCCAAGCATTCTATGTAATTCTTCTTCTAGCATTTGAGCACAATTTTCCTTTCCATCATACTTACGAAAGATATTAAAAAGGTGAAGCGTATGAGACAAACTCAATTCCATTTTTTTATAGTTTTCTTTTATAAACTAAACTAGTGATAAAACCAGAAACTAAAAGACTCGATTGCAAGATCTAAAGATATACCTTCAAGCACTCACCTCCCTGGCAACGGCACCAGAAAAGAGCTTGATGTCTACTACACAACCTTCTTCTTGTAGACGTTGTTGGGCCTCCAAGTGCAGAAGTTTGTAGGACAGTAGCAAATTTCCCTCAAGTGGATGACCTAAGGTTTATCAATCCGTAGGAGGCGTAGGATGAAGATGGTCTCTCTCAAGCAACCCTGCAACCAAATAACAAAGATTCTCTTGTGTCCCCAACACACCCAATACAATGGTAAATTGTATAGGTGCACTAGTTCGGCGAAGAGATGGTGATACAAGTGGTATATGGATAGTATATAATAGTTTTTGTAATCTGAAATAATAAAAACAGCAAGGTAGCAAGTGATAAAAGTGAGCGCAAACAGTATTGCAATGTGTTGAAACAAGGCCTAGGGTTCATACTTTCGCTAGTGTAAGTTCCCTCAACAATACTAACATAATTGAATCACATAACTATCCCTCAACATGCAACAAAGAGTCACTCCAAAGTCACTAATAGCAGAGAACGAACGAAGATATTATGGTAGGGTACGAAACCACCTCAAAGTTATTCTTTCCAATCAATCCGTTGGGCTATTCCTATAAGTGTCACAAACAGCCCTAGAGTTCGTACTAGAATAAAACCTTAAGACACAAATCAACCAAAACCCTAATGTCACCTAGATACTCCAATGTCACCTCAAGTATCCGTGGGTATGATTATACGATATGCATCACACAATCTCAGATTCATCTATTCAACCAACACAAAGGACCTCAAAGAGTGCCCCAAAGTTTCTACCGGAGAATCACGACGAAAACGTGTGCCAACCCCTATGCATAGATTCATGAACCCGCAAGTTGGTCACCAAAACATACATCAAGTGGAATCACGTGATATCCCATTATCACCACAGATATCCATGGACATACATCAAGTGTTCTCAAATCTTTAAAGACTCAATCCGATAAGATAACTTCTAAGGGGAAACTCAATCCATTACAAGAGAGTAGAGGGGGAAGAAACATCATAGGATCCAAATATAATAGCAAAGCTCGCGATACATCAAGATCGTATCACCTCAAGAACACCAGAGAGAGAGAGAGATCAAACACATAGCTACTGGTACATACCCTCAGCCCCGAGGGAGAACTACTCCCTCCTCGTCATGGAGAGGATGACTTGTTCGTTGCACTTCAACGGTTTACCAAGATCCATCTAGGAGTTCATCTAGCAACGAGTGATTGGATTGCATCTACATACCTTTGTAGATCACGCGCGGAAGCGTTCAAAGAACGGGGATGAGGAAGTCGTACTCGACGTGATCCAAATCACCGGAGATCCTAGCGCCGAACGGACGGCACCTCCGCGTTCAACACACGTACGGTCAGCGTAACGTCTCCTCCTTCTTGATCCAGCAAGGGGGAAGGAGAGGTTGAGGAAGATGGCTCCAGCAGCAGCACGACGGCGTGGTGGTGATGGAGCTGCAGTACTCCGGCAGGGCTTCGCCAAGCTCTATGGAGGAGGAGGATGTGTTGGAGAGGGAGAGGGAGGCACCAAAGGCAAAGGTAAGAGGTCCTCCATCCCCCCCACTATATATAGGGGGGCCTAGGGGGCCGGCCCTAGGAGATGCAATCTCCTAGGGGGCGGCGGCCAAGGGGTGGGGGGCTTGCCCCCCAAGCAAGGGGGCGCCCCCCCTTTAGGGTTTCCCCCACCCTAGGCGCATGGGCCCTAGGGGAAGTGGCGCCCCAGCCCACTTTGGGCTGGATCCCTTCCCACTTCAGCCCATGGGGCCCTCCGGGATAGGTGGCCCCACCCGGTGGACCCCCGGGACCCTTCCGGTGGTCCCGGTACAATACCGGTGACCCCGAAACTTGTCCCGATGGCCGAAATAGCACTTCCTATATATAATTCTTTACCTCCGGACCATTCCGGAACTCCTCGTGACGTCCGGATCTCATCCGGGACTCCGAACAACATTCGGGTTACTGCATATACATATCCCTACAACCCTAGCGTCACCGAACCTTAAGTGTGTAGACCCTACGGGTTCGGGAGACATGTAGACATGACCGAGATCGCTCTCCGGTCAATAACCAACAGCGGGATCTGGATACCCATGTTGGCTCCCACATGCTCCATCGATGATCTCATCGGATGAACCACGATGTTGAGGATTCAAGCAACCCCGTATACAATTCCCTTCGTCAATCGGTATGCTACTTGCTCGAGATTCGATCGTTGGTATCCCAATACCTTGTTCAATCTCGTTTACCGGCAAGTCACTTTACTCGTACTGTAATGCATGATCCCGTGACCAGACACTTGGTCACTTTGATCTCATTATGATGATGCATTATCGAGTGGGCCCTGTGATACCTCTCCGTCATACGGAGTGACAAATCCCAGTCTTGATCCGTGTCAACCCAACAGACACTTTCGGAGATACCCGTAGTATACCTTTATAGTCACCCAGTTACGTTGTGACGTTTGGTACACCCAAAGCACTCCTACGGTATCCGGGAGTTACACGATCTCATGGTCTAAGGAAAAGATACTTGACATTGGAAAACCTCTAGCAAACGAACTATACGATCTTGTCCTATGTTTAGGATTGGGTCTTGTCCATCACATCATTCTCCTAATGATGTGATCTCGTTATCAATGACATCCAATGTCCATAGTCAGGAAACCATGACTATCTGTTGATCAACGAGCTAGTCAACTAGAGGCTTACTAGGGAAATGTTGGTGTCTAAGTATTCACACATGTATTACGATTTCCGGATAACACAATTATAGCATGAATAAAGACAATTATCATGAACAAGGAAATATAATAATAATGCTTTTATTATTGCCTCTAGGGCATATTTCCAACAGTCTCCCACTTGCACTAGAGTCAATAATCTAGTTACATTATGATGAATCGAACACCCATGGAATTCTGGTGTTGATCATGTTTTGCTCTAGGGAGAGGTTTAGTCAACGGATCTGCTACATTCAGGTCCGTATGTACTTTACAAATATCTATGTCTCCATCTTGAACATTTTCACGAATGGAGTTGAAGCGACGCTTGATGTGCTTGGTCTTCTTGTGAAACCTGGGCTCCTTGGCAAGTGCAATAGCTCCAGTGTTGTCACAGAAGAGTTTGATTGGCCCCGACGCATTGGGTATGACTCCTAGGTCGGTGATGAACTCCTTCACCCAAATTGCTTCATGTGCTGCCTCCGAGGCTGCCATGTACTCCGCTTCACATGTAGATCCCGCCATGACGCTCTGCTTGCAACTGCACCAGCTTACTGCCCCACCATTCAAAATATGCACGTATCCGGTTTGTGACTTAGAGTCATCCAGATCTGTGTCGAAGCTAGCGTCGACGTAACATTTTACGACGAGCTCTTCGTCACCTCCATAAACGAGAAACATTTCCTTAGTCCTTTTCAGGTACTTCAGGATATTCTTGACCGCTGTCCGGTGTTCCTTGCCGGGATTACTTTGGTACCTTCCTACCAAACTTACGGCAAGGTTTACATCAGGTCTGGTACACAGCATGGCATACATAATAGAACCTATGGCTGAGGCATAGGGGATGACACTCATCTCTTCTATATCTTCTGCCGTGGTCGGACATTGAGCTGAGCTCAATTTCACACCTTGCAACGCAGGCAAGAACCCCTTCTTAGACTGGTCCATATTGAACTTCTTCAATATCTTATCAAGGTATGTGCTTTGTGAAAGACCTATGAGGCGTCTTGATCTATCTCTGTAGATCTTGATGCCTAATATATATGCAGCTTCTCCAAGGTCCTTCATTGAAAAACTCTTATTCAAGTAGGCCTTAATGCTGTCCAAAAGCTCTATATCATTTCCCATCAAAAGTATGTCATCTACATATAATATGAGAAATGCTACAGAGCTCCCACTCACTTTCTTGTAAATGCAGGCTTCTCCATAAGTCTGCGTAAACCCAAACGCTTTGATCATCTCATCAAAGCGAATGTTCCAACTCCGAGATGCTTGCACCAGCCCATAAATCAAGCGTTGGAGCTTGCACACCTTGTCAGCATTCTTAGGATCGACAAAACCTTCCGGCTGCATCATATACAATTCTTCCTTAAGGAAACCATTAAGGAATGCCGTTTTGACGTCCATTTGCCATATCTCATAATCATAGAATGCGGCAATTGCTAACATGATTCGGACGGACTTTAGCTTCGCTACCGGTGAGAAAGTCTCATCGTAGTCAACCCCTTGAACTTGTCGATAACCCTTAGCGACAAGCCGAGCTTTATAGATGGTCACATTACCATCCGCGTCTGTCTTCTTCTTAAAGATCCATTTATTTTCTATGGCTCGCCGCTCAACAGGCAAGTCAGTCAAAGTCCATACTTCGTTTTCATACATGGATCCTATCTCGGATTTCATGGCTTCTAGCCATTTGTCGGAATCCGGGCCCGCCATCGCTTCTTCATAGTTCGAAGGTTCACCGTTGTCTAACAACATGATTTCCAAGACAGGGTTGCCGTACCACTCTGGTGCGGAACGTGTCCTTGTGGACCTACGAAGTTCTGTAGCAACTTGATCTGAAGTTTCATGATCATCATCATTAACTTCCTCTCTAGTCGGTGCAGGCACCTCAGGAACATTTTCTTGAGTTGCGCCATTTTCCGGTTCAAGAGGTAATACTTCATCAAGTTCTACTTTCCTCCCACTTACTTCTTTCGAGAGAAACTCTTTCTCTAGAAAGGATCTATTCTTGGCAACAAAGATCTTGCCTTCGGATCTGAGGTAGAAGGTATACCCAATAGTTTCTTTAGGGTATCCTATGAAGACGCATTTTTCCGACTTGGGTTCGAGCTTTTCAGGTTGAAGTTTCTTGACATAAGCATCGCATCCCCAAACTTTTAGAAATGACAGCTTAGGTTTCTTCCCAAACCATAATTCATACGGTGTCGTCTCAACGGATTTCGACGGAGCCCTATTTAAAGTGAATGCGGCAGTCTCTAAAGCATAGCCCCAAAAAGATAGCGGTAAATCGGTAAGAGACATCATAGATCGCACCATATCTAATAGAGTGCGATTACGACGTTCGGACACACCATTACGCTGAGGTGTTCCAGGCGGCGTGAGTTGTGAAACTATTCCACATTTTCTTAAGTGTGTGCCAAAATCGTGACTCAAGTATTCTCCTCCACGATCTGATCGCAGGAACTTGATTTTCCTGTCACGTTGATTCTCAACCTCACTCTGAAATTCCTTTAACTTTTCAAAGGTCTCAGACTTGTGTTTCATTAAGTAGACATACCCATATCTACTCAAGTCATCAATGAGGGTGAGAACATAACGATAGCCACAGCGAGCCTCAACACTCATTGGACCGCACACATCAGTATGTATGATTTCCAATAAGTTGGTTGCTCGCTCCATTGTTCCTGAGAACGGAGTCTTGGTCATATTACCCATGAGGCATGGTTCGCATGTGTCAAATGATTCGTAATCAAGAGACTCTAAAAGTCCATCAGCATGGAGCTTCTTCATGCGTTTGACACCTATGTGACCAAGGCGGCAGTGCCACAAGTATGTGGGACTATCATTATCAATCTTACATCTTTTGGTACTCACACTATGAACATCTGTAGCATTACGCTCGAGATTCATTAAGAATAAACCATTCACCATCGGAGCATGACCATAAAAAATATCTCTCATATAAATAGAACAACCATTATTCTCGGATTTAAATGAGTAGCCATCTCGAATTAAACGAGATCCTGATACAATGTTCATGCTCAAAGCTGGCACTAAATAACAATTATTAAGGTTTAAAACTAATCCCGAAGGTAAATGTAGAGGTAGCGTGCCGACGGCGATCACATTGACCTTGGAACCATTCCCGACGCGCATCGTCACCTCGTCCTTCGCCAGTCTCCGCTTATTCCGCAGCTCCTGTTTTGAGTTACAAATGTGAGCAACCGCACCGGTATCAAATACCCAGGAGCTACTACGAGTACTGTTAAGGTACACATCAATTACATGTATATCACATATACCTTTCGTGATGCCGGCTTTCTTGTCCGCTAAGTATTTGGGGCAGTTCCGCTTCCAGTGACCACTTCCCTTGCAATAAAAGCACTCAGTCTCGGGCTTGGGTCCATTCTTTGGCTTCTTCCCGGCAGCTTGCTTGCCGGGCGCGGCAACTCCCTTGCCGTCCTTCTTGAAGGCTTTCTTACCCTTGCCCTTTTTGAACTTAGTGGTTTTATTCACCATCAACACTTGATGTTCCTTTTTGACTTCTACCTCTGCTGATTTCAGCATTGCAAATACTTCAGGAATGGTCTTTTCCATCCCCTGCATATTGAAGTTCATCACAAAGCTCTTGTAGCTCGGTGGAAGCGACTGAAGGATTCTGTCAATGACCACATCATCCGGGAGATTGACTCCCAGCTGAGTCAAGTGGTTATGCAACCCAAACATAGTGAGTATGTGCTCACTGACAGAACTGTTTTCCTCCATCTTACAGCTGAAGAACTTGTCGGATACTTGATATCTCTTGACCCGAGCATGAGCTTGGAAAACCATTTTCAGCTCTTCGAACATCTCATATGCTCCGTGTCTCTCAAAACGCTTTTGGAGCCCCGGCTCTAAGCTGTAAAGCATGCCGCACTGAACGAGGGAGTAGTCATCGGTACGTGCCTGCCAAGCATTCATAACGTCTTGTTCTGCAGGGAGAACAGGTGCGTCACCTAGCGGTGCTTGTAGGAAATAATCTTTCTTGTCAGCTATGAGGATGATCCTCAGGTTTCGGACCCAGTCCGTGTAGTTGCTGCCATCGTCTTTCAGCTTGGTTTTCACTAGGAATGCGTTGAAGTTGAGGACTACGTTGGCCATTTGATCTACAAGACGTATTGTAAAAAATTTAGACTAAGTTCATGATAATTAAGTTCATCTAATCAAATTATTCAATGAACTCCCACTTAGATAGACATCCCTCCAGTAATCTAAGTATAACATGATCCGAGTTAACTAGGTTGTGTCCGATATCACGTGAGACGGACTAGTCAACATCGGTGAACATCTTCATGTTGATCGTATCTTCTATACGACTCATGCTCGACCTTTCGGTCTTCTGTGTTCCGAGGCCATGTCTGTACATGCTAGGCTCGTCAAGTCAACCTAAGTGTTTGCATGTGTAAATCTGTCTTACACCCGTTGTATGTGAACGTTGGAATCTAACACCCGATCATCACGTGGTGCTTCGAAACAACGAACTGTCGCAATGGTGCACAGTTAGGGGGAACACTTTCTTGAAATTATTATGAGGGATCATCTTATTTACTACCGTCGTTCTAAGTAAACAAGATGCAGAAACATGATAAACATCACATGCAATCAAATAATAATAGTGACATGATATGGCCAATATCACATAGCTCCTTTGATCTCCATCTTGGGGCTCCATGATCATCTTGTCACCGGCATGACACCATGATCTCCATCATCATGATCTCCATCATCGTGTCTCCATGAAGTTTCTCGCCAACTATTACTTCTACTACTACGGCTAACGCGTTTAGCAATAAAGTAAAGTAATTTACATGGCGTTTCTCAATGACACGCAGGTCATACAAAAAATAAAGACAACTCCTATGGCTCCTGCCGGTTGTCATACTCATCGACATGCAAGTCGTGATTCCTATTACAACAGCATGAACATCTCATACATCACATATATATCATTCATCATTCATCACAACTTTGGCCATATCACATCACAGAACACTTGCTGCAAAAACAAGTTAGACGTCCTCTAATTGTTGTTGCAAGTTTTATGTGGCTGCAATAGGGTTCTAGCAAGAACGTTTTCTTACCTATGTGAAAGCCACAACGTGATTTGTCAACTTCTATTTATCCTTCATAAGGACCCTTTTCATCAAATCCGCTCCAAGTAAAGTGGGAGAGACAGACACCCGCCAGCCACCTTATGCAACTTGTGCATGTTAGTCGGTGGAACCGGTCTCACGTAAGCGTACGTGTAAGGTTGGTCCGGGTCGCTTCATCCCACAATACCGCTGAAGCAAGATAAGACTAGTAGCGGCAAGAAAGTTGACAACATCTACGCCCACAACAAATTGTGTTCTACTCGTGCAAAGAGAACTACGCATAGACCAAGCTCATGATGCCACTGTTGGTTAACGTTGCAGAAAAACAAAAAAATTCCTACGGTTTCACCAAGATCCATCTAGGAGTTCATCTAGCAACGAGTGATTGGATTGCATCTACATACCTTTGTAGATCACGCGTGGAAGCGTTCAAAGAACGGGGATGAGGAAGTCGTACTCGGCGTGATCCAAATCACCGGAGATCCTAGCGCCGAACGGACGGCACCTCCGCGTTCAACACACGTACGGTCAGCATAACGTCTCCTCCTTCTTGATCCAGTAAGGGGAAGGAGAGGTTTGAGGAAGATGGCTCCAGCAGCAGCACGACGGCGTGGTGGTGATGGAGCTGCAGTACTCCGGCAGGGCTTCGCCAAGCTCTATGGAGGAGGAGGATGTGTTGGAGACGGAGAGGGAGGCACCAAAGGCAAAGGTAAGAGGTCCTCCATCCCCCCCACTATATATAGGGGGGCCTAGGGGGGCGCCGGCCCTAGGAGATGCAATCTCCTAGGGGGCGGCGGACAAGGGGTGGGGGGCTTGCCCCCCAAGCAAGGGGGCGCCCCCCCCTTTAGGGTTTCCCCCACCCTAGGCGCATGGGCCCTAGGGGAAGTGGTGCCCCAGCCCACCTTGGGCTGGATCCCTTCCCACTTCAGCCCATGGGGCCCTCCGGGTTAGGTGGCCCCACCCGGTGGACCCCCGGGACCCTTCCGGTGGTCTTCGTACAATACCGGTGACCCCGAAACTTGTCCCGACGGCCGAAATAGCACTTCCTATATATAATTCTTTACCTCCGGACCATTCCGGAACTCCTCGTGACGTCCGGGATCTCATCCGGGACTCCAAACAACATTCGGGTTACTGCATATACATATCCCTACAACCCTAGCGTCACCGAACCTTAAGTGTGTAGACCCTACGGGTTCGGGAGACATGTAGACATGACCGAGATCGCTCTCCGGTCAATAACCAACAGCGGGATCTGGATACCCATGTTGGCTCCCACATGCTCCTCGATGATCTCATCGGATGAACCACGATGTTGAGGATTCAAGCAACCCCGTATACAATTCCCTTCGTCAATCGGTATGCTACTTGCTCGAGATTCGATCGTTGGTATCCCAATACCTTGTTCAATCTCGTTACCGGCAAGTCACTTTACTCGTACCGTAATGCATGATCCCGTGACCAGACACTTGGTCACTTTGAGCTCATAATGATGATGCATTACCGAGTGGTCCCAGTGATACCTCTCCGTCATACGGAGTGACAAATCCCAGTCTTGATCCGTGTCAACCCAACAGACACTTTCGGAGATACCCGTAGTATACCTTTATAGTCACCCAGTTACGTTGTGACGTTTGGTACACCCAAAGCACTCCTACGGTATCCGGGAGTTACACGATCTCATGGTCTAAGGAAAAAATACTTGACATTGGAAAACTCTAGCAAACGAACTATACGATCTTGTCCTATGTTTAGGATTGGGTCTTGTCCATCACATCATTCTCCTAATGATGTGATCTCGTTATCAATGACATCCAATGTCCATAGTCAGGAAACCATGACTATCTGTTGATCAACGAGCTAGTCAACTAGAGGCTTACTAGGGACATGTTGGTGTCTAAGTATTCACACATGTATTACGATTTCCGGATAACACAATTATAGCATGAATAAAGACAATTATCATGAACAAGGAAATATAATAATAATGCTTTTATTATTGCCTCTAGGGCATATTTCCAACAGAAGATGGCCACCGGAGAAGGATTGCCCCCTCCAGCAGGGTGCCGGAACGGGTCTAGATTGGTTTTTGGTGGCTACGGAGCCTTCTGGCGGCGGAACTCCTGATCTATGTTGCGTTCTGGAAGTTTTAGGTCACGTGGGTATATATGGGTGCAGGGAGGACATCGGAGGAGCCACAGGGGCCCCACGAGACAGGGGGCGCTCCCTAGGGGGGGCACCACCCTCGTGAGCACCTCGTGTCTCCCCTAACGTGGGGTCCAAGTCCATCAGGTGTGTTTCCTTCCAAAAATAACTTCTCCAGTTGATTTCGTTCCGTTTTGACTCCGTCTGAAATTCCTTTTCTTCGAAACACTGAAATAGGCATAAAACAGCAAATCTGGGCTGGGCCTCCGGTTAATAGGTTAGTCCCAAAAGTAATATAAAAGTGGAAAATAAAGCCCAATATTGCCCAAAACAGTAGATAATATAGCATGGAGCAATCAAAAATTATAGATACGTTGGAGGCGTATCAGACCCCAAACGGACCTCCGTTTTGCATGAACTCCAACGATAATTTTGACTAGAAAAGCAAGACCAAAGAAAACAAGAAGCACAAGAATACATTTTACTACTCCTGTAAGTTGGATTAGTGCCTTCTCGATGCATTCATTGTTGATCTACGGAGGCTCGATCTTGCATGCTTCTTTCTTCTTCGAGTGTAAAGAAGTAGACGTTGCTTCCTCGCATCTAGTCTCATGTCTAGCCTCTATTCTAGTAGGAGTATCAACAAGTGCACTAATCTCATCCGATAGTAGAACCGAAGATTTGGTCGGGTTCTTCCTCCTTTTGCCGACACGTGGGACATCCAGCATCCAGGTCGTGTCATGAAAGAAAATAGAGTGGTAGTTGAAGCCACAAGATGTGCATCTTGGGTTAAACTGTAAATAGAATCTTAATGCTCTTCAGTAACTCCAAAAGCGGCCACCGAAGATCTTTATTGGATTTGTTTTTCATCACCAGCACGTCGAGGTGAAAGATGTGCAGGTTCAGTGGGTCCTCTTGCGTTTTCACTGACATGTGGGGCCGCATGTGAGCAAACAGACGATGGGCTCCGCGCGTCCGCTGGCTGGCTGAGAAGAGAGATAGAGGAGGGCTGAGCACGGACTGCAGGAAATTTGTTCTACTTACACATCTAGCAGTACGGCACACGCCACCCACACAAGTCCCATCCGACACCAATTTTCTTGGAGTCCGTGCAACAGCCATCTCTTCTCCCTCCTATTTTCTCAGCCATCCGACAAGATAATTACTGTAGTATCATATACTACTACATGGATTTGACGGAAAGATAAAAATACATACGGATCCATCAACGTTCAACGACATCCTCACGCCCTAGTGCGCCGGGTCACCAACCGACGTGTGAGGAGCAGCGGCGTTGGCGGCGAGCTCAACGTGCTTCTGAACAGTGTCGTCCAAGGTTGCCCTGCGCTCCAAGAAGGCCAGCATCCTATCGTCCTCCTCTTGCATGTAGTAGTCCTTGTGGACGATTTGCGCATAGACGTGGGTGATTATGTCGATGGTGTCTTGCTACGCCAGGCGCTACGCAGCGAGCGCGACCTCGAGGTGGACATTCTCCGGCGTGACGGCGGGCAGTCGCAGGGCCACCAGTGCGTCGAAGAGGTTGTTACCATAGTGGCCGTTGAGGGTGGCGGGCATCGCAGAGCCTGGGAGCGTCGACTGGAGGCTTATGTCAAAGTCGTTCGCAAGCTTCTTGACGACGGTGAACTTGTCGAGGAAACCGACGAGGACCTTGTCGAACATGGAGACGAAGCTGTCGTCCAAGCGGCCCCTCGCCCTGGCGGCCTCAAGCAATACTACCTGGAGACGTTCCTCCGTGTCGGGCCGCAGGCCGGCGTCTTGGACCATCTGGCACAACCGGCTGATGCTCGCGCTCATCGCCTCCATGGGTCTAGCATAGCTTCTAGTCAACTGATCTTGCGATTCGAGTGATCACTCAGCCCTTGGTTAGCGTGCATAGGTGCGTAGGATTTCGTACTACTCCTCGGCCCTCTACTGTACCTTCCTTTGGCTGTATGATAGGTGTGCCAGCCACCCCCTGGGGCCACATGTCATTCACCCAAAGGCAGTTGCCGTAAGTCAATGAAGCTGCGTCCCCCTCCGTGCCGGTGCAATATAGTCATCTCACCAGACCTCTAGTTGGGGCCAAACGAGAGAAGTTTGATGTTTACTGGTTTATTGGTCCCCGTTGCGTTTTGCGCCAAGTTTTGACCTTTGATTTAACTATTAAATGTTAATGCATGTAAACAAAAATGTTGTGTAAGTCACCTTACGAAAACCAAATAATCCCAAAATACTAAGGCAAGGTGCATTAACTCCCTCCTTGTTTCTTATTTCGTGACATATCAACCAATGAGAGATGTGGGCCGTGCATGCTTTCAATGACTTGAGACTACCAAACATGACATGCAGTGTTTAGTTCATTGCATGTAATCCTATTAGTACTCTAGTTAGGAGTAGCAAAAAAAATAAGTTCTCTCGCCGATAGGAATAAAACACCATGTATTTATTTACAGAGGGAGTAGTACATTTTTGGTGACATGCATTACTAGATATTGCGAGTCAAATACTAAAATCCAGATGGACGTGGTAGTACTCCTAAATCCAGACGATGGTGCTACTAGTACTAGCAGTAGTACTACCAATGTAGTAGTAGGAGTACTAGCACTGTACTATCCGTTGGTCAAATTATTACGTGTTGCTCCTCACAGTGAAGTGACAAGACCCTGCGCCGGAGATGACACCTGAGTATAGGCGCCGTGTTCGGCATACCATGGTCAGCCTCACCGTCTGCAGTCACTATCATCATGGCTGTAGAGCTAGCCTGCTTACAACTAGCCCTGTTCGACATAATTTCCCGTGCGTAGATGCCCGTGCATTGCACGGAACACCAAGATTGGGGGTGGACGGCTCCGGCAGCCATCGCGCCAGATTTTTCCGCGGCCTTCTACTCCTAGATGTGGTGGGGAGGAGATGAGGCTGATTGTGAGAGACAAGGAGTTGTTTGTAGATAGGGAACAAGTGCGGGCATCTTTTTGCAAAAATGGAGAAGCTTGGTTTGTATGCGTCAGATCTAGATCCGACGGCTATTGGTGAAAGATGGGAGGCACAACATCATCACCAACTCAGGACCTGTTTGATTCGCAGGATTTTGAAAACGCAGGAATAGGTCACCCTCTGCGTTCGGTTTATTCGGTTTACCTGGTTCGATCTATACGGTTTTTTAGTTTGTATGGTATTAATACTTCGGTAAATATGGTATGAAATTAAAATACGGTTCGGTTTCGGTATATACCAAATTATTTCGGTATGGTTTCGGTATATACCATAAAAACCAAAGTTGATGCAAATTTGGAAATGATGTAAAAATAATTAGCAAATTTATGACTCAAAACACATACTATTCTACACAAATAGTATATGACTATATATATAAGTATATATGCATGCATTGATTCATCTGTTGATGGTTATGGACGTGCTTAGAATTTTAAAAATAGAAAAATGACTATGTTACAAGAAAAAATTACGTGCTTAGTAGTGCATTTGACTCATGTACAAGAAAAATGACAACTTGTATGGTTGTTCATCTCAAGAAATATAAATTTATTTTTTACTTCGGTTTATTCAGTTAACCGTTCGGTTTTCCGGTATATACCATAAAAACCAAGTTCAAATCGGTATGAAAAGTTCATACCATACCGAAACCAGAAACCATAGAAACCATAAAATTGGTTCGGTTCAGTTTATTTTCGGTATGGTTTTTCGGTTCGGTTTTTAAATGCATAGAGTGAGGAATAGGACACGGCAATATTACAAGTTTCAAACTAATATTACAAATGTTAGGAGTAATGCTGCACCTACGAAGAGGGAATTACTAGGAAGTTTACGTAAGAACTTTTGTTACTTTAGGTGGATGCAGCATTATCGTACATACTAAAATCCACCGCCCTGACAAGTCACTAATGGACAAATAAGTTTTCGAGTCTCTGGCCACTTGATGTTTCAAAAACAAATTCAGCTTCTGCGGAGAAATGAGCTCCACCGTGTACCCGCGCGGGTGTGGCTGGGCACGAAGCGTGAGTACGTGCACGGTGCACCTATTCTCTTCTTGTATACGTACACCACCTACGTGGGCTTGTGTGAGAGAGATACAAACCTAGAGAGATATAGTGTGTGGGTTCTTGAGAGTTTTTTTTGTGGGGGGGGGGGTCAATCAAAAAAATTTAACATATGCAATGTGTGTGAAATAGAGTCCTGGATATAACATATATATAGAGGGGGCGATCCACGAGAAGAGAGTGGAGGTATCATTGGCTTGAGGTGTCCATAGAATCGAAGAGAGGGATGATGTGTGTGTGTGCGCGCGCGATCGATAAAGAGTGCCATCGAATTTGTGTGTGCCCACGTCAAAGATATAGAGTGGCTGGCCTACTGGAACGTGAGATGGGACATGTGCAGTTTGTCTCTGTGGCCTGGATACCTACCTGCAGCGCTCGACTATCGGTGTGTGGTGGGGGAAGAGGGAGG
Organism: Triticum urartu; assembly: GCF_003073215.2. Taxonomy (NCBI): domain Eukaryota; kingdom Viridiplantae; phylum Streptophyta; class Magnoliopsida; order Poales; family Poaceae; genus Triticum; species Triticum urartu. Next base: position 507,435,794 of record NC_053027.1, on the reverse strand, counting down.
CCCAATTAACTATAGAGGTACAATGGCTGGTATATGTGTGGAGGAGGAGAGAGGCCTACCTCATGTATTAAGGAGATCGATCTGCCTCATGTATTAAGGGAGATCGATCGGCATCCATGCATATGTGCAGGAGATGAATAAGGTTGGGAGAGAGACAGAGCTAGAGTGTTGGAGGGGGTGGTTGTGGAGTTGCTTCTAACAAATGGTGGGATAGGCTTGCTAGACAAACGGAGGGCACGCCCGCAATATCAATAAGAGAGGAGATGGCTGCTTGTTGTCTGTGCATGTGCGTGTGAGAGACGGGTCAGGAGGCATGCACAAATGATGAGGGGGGGACGATGTGGTTGTGGTAAGCAGACGTAACTACATAGGAAGATCAATCGCCCTTTGTAAGAGAAAGGAGAGACATAACTTGTGAGGTACGTCAATCGATGGGGGGTAGTTAAAGTCGATCTAGGTATATGTGGGGAGATCGATCGGTATACATGCATGTGTGTGTTAGAAGCAAATGAGGCACGAGGAGAAGGATAGAGACAGAGGGATGCATGTAGGAGGTGGTACGATAGGCATATTATATCGAGGGGGAGGAGTGTGCGAGTACGAGAACGATGAAAAGAGTGGTGGGAGTGAGGCATGGACGATGACAAGAGAAGAGGGGAAGCTTGTGTTTGTGCTAGGCACACCTGGCTAGAGAGGCATATCGATCGATGTGTGCCGTAAAGAAGGAGCTGGGGGGCCTACACACACCGTGGGTGAACGACCTAAAGTGAAAAGACGAATTTGCACGATGGAGCTAGAGAATGCTGAGGGAGGGTGAGAGGGATGCAGGCGTGTGCATGCACAAGAGGAAGTTAGCGCTAGCTACAAAGATAAGAGGGTTGTGTGGGTGTAAAAGACGAATAGAGATCATATATACTTCATTATAAAAAGCGAATTAGGATATTTGAAGAATTTATCATAGTGTTTCAAACCGACGGATGTGTGAATATATATAACGGTGATACACATGGTGTGGTTATGAACATGGTATACTACATTTAATATGTTTTATCTCTACTCTTATAAAAAAATGGAGTTGTTGATGATGGTGTGCCTGCCATCCTGCATTATAGGCCGTCTGATTTATATCTGGCGGATAGCAAGGAAACTATGATGGTTGAAGTTGGCAACAATCATGATTGTAGATTCTTATTGAAATAGAGAAACGAATTCAAATTTACTTCGAATTGTAGCGGTAGTATAGACATTTGGAATGCACTAAAATGTTGGTATGCGTAGGTTACATGCATTATACAGCAAGCGAAAAAATTTAATCGGACATAACATGGATACATACTCCCTCCTTCCATCTATATAGGGTGTAATGAGATTTTTAAGACCGCCTTTGACTATTGACAAGATTAATAGTACATGACATGCATAATGTGAAAATTATATCATTGAAAGAACCTTTCAGAGACGAATTTAACGGTGTGCTTTGTGTAAGTTGCATGTCATATATCATTGCTTTAATATTTGGTCAAAGTTAGCATCGAAAAACGCATTAGGCCCTATATAGATGGAAGGAGGGAGTAGCTTTGAATAGCATTTGTATAGTAAAATGGGGCAAGACTCTCTCTTTGTGTGGTGTGAATAGTTTTATTTTTTTTCATTTTCTTTTTGGTTGAGGGAAGTGCGAATTGATTTGGTACGTACAAGTACAATATTACTACACGTTAGGCTTGTCCCTAAAATTCAACCCGCGTCTTGTTATATCCCGAAAATTCAGATATCGTGCTCCCAAAACTGGCGCCTTCACAACCCGCGCCTTGCTATCCCGAAATTACAACGCGCGTGAAAACTCCCACCAGCTGCCAAATCCCGACATGCGAAATCCCCCTTCTAACCCTGAGACGAAAGGGCCGCTAGTTCAAATCGGTGGGGGTTACTTTTGTAACACACCCTACATTTTGGACAAGCGCGTTCCTAAGTCATGATTCACCCCCTCCCATCGCCCCCTTTTCGCCATTCAAAATCCCAGGCCGCCATAACCTCTCTGCTCCAGCCGCGAAACCCCACCCTCCTCCGTCCGCCACATCATCGTTGCCCAGCCGGAGCCTCTTCCCCGATGACGTCGTCCAGTGCAACAGCTCGACGTCCCTCGTCCACCTCCCCGGATAAGGATCCGTCGTCCATCTCACCATCCCGCCGGTTCAGCCGCCCCGTCCACCACCTCCAAGGAGCTGCTCCGACGATCACCTCGTCTATCGCGGCTGCTCCATCCCCACAGCGCCGCCTTAACCTACTCCACCGGAACCGCAGCATCCTCACCGACTCCTCGGACGAAGCCAAGGCCTACTCGGCGCCACCAAAGAGGTTGTACACTCATCGCATCGCACCTTCTCCTTAACTCGACCTCCCGGCGCCGACGGTGCTCCATCCCGCACCCCCATGGAGCGTCTACCTTGAAGCCGGTGCCGCGGGCGACATCTCCACGGCGGCTCTCCCCCAGTGCGAGGCCCCAGCTTCTCCGGCTCTCGCTCGATCGCTCACTCGCCCAGCTGCTGCTGCTGCTCTCCCCCTCGCTCGTGCTGCTACTCTGCTCCGATTAAGCCACACTTCAGTCGAATGAATCGACTTTTGGGTCAGTCGATTTTCAGGGGTTGGGGGGGCTCGCCGGAGTTAAGGAAGAACCACCTGCAACAGGGACAGGGGCTCGCCGGAGAGGTACCCCACTATCTATCGTAGGGTTCAGGGTGGGGCGGGGGGCCTAGAGGGCTGGCCGGGGCGGCGGTGGCGAGTTGTTTCGGGGCGGCGAGGCGACGCTGGGGCCGGCGGTTCGGCCGGTGGTGGCTGGCGGCTCAGGGGGGTGTAGGTTGAAGATGAACTGTAGGCCCTCCCTAAACTACATGTCAAGTGCCTCTCTGCTACCATTGCGTTCGGTTTCGACAGTAGCATTCAGATTCCACAGTAAATTTCAGTTTCGACAATTAAGTTCAGAGTCAACAGTTTTTACCTCATCTGTTGTAGTTAGGTGGTTTTTGGTGATGTTAATTTTGCATCCATTTTACATCATCTATTGGAGATGCTATTAGAATCCCACTTGAGATTGACAATGTCTGTCTTGTGCTGCTTCAGCCTTGACGTCTTACGGCTCACCGGAGCTGCTCCAAAGACAGAACGATCTGTCACAACAGAGCAGTGCCCTGGGCGCCGTCTACAGATTCCTCAGATCTTCCTCCACACCTCCGACAGCCACCTCTGCCTCAACTGCTTCAGCGACCAACCCAATGATGTTGAGGTCGACACGGCTACGGAAAAGAGGTTGTACACTTGTTGCATCACTTATTACTATACATTCACGTCGATCCATTAGGGCTATTTTGGTTCAACGGAAAAACATTGATCCACTGGTTGTTACCATCACTCTAAATTTCTGCATGCTCTCCTTACATAATCTCACCATATTTTTTTCGTATGCATGTCAGATATTGTACACAGTCATGCTGAACATGTAGAGAAAAAGAGAAGAGTTTTGCGCGGCAATACAATGTCATGCAGACATCGCTCCATGGTGGGTTCAATGGCAAACCCTCCCCACCCCTCTCCAGATTGTAATCCAGAGGAAGATATCTGTTCTGAGGCGGATTCGGATGCCGCTGACCACTCCTATTTACCCCCCCCCCCCCAAGGTGTTTGCTCTACCTTGGCATGATGATGTTAGTCATATCATGCATATGTTGCCTTGCAGTGCCTACTTTTAACATCATATATGTCATCTGCTTAGTTTAGACATGTTCTGTAATGCCACTTGTTTAGTTTCTATATCATATATGGGAATTATGTTGTCACATGTCTTTTAGCCAGCCATAATATATGTGAAATGTGCAATGCCATCCTGTTTAACCAGGCATCATATATTTGAATGATATCTTGCCCATCCTTTTCTTCATTACATTTCCATTTGTCGACAATGTTTGTACATTAAACTACTCTTCCCGTGAATCAGCCATTTGGGTGGGAGATGGAAAAAATCTGGAGTGAAAACAAGGCCTTCAGAGCAGACAGTGCTACCTGTCGAAGCGGATCTCTTGTTGGGTCCCGATAGCTCCTCAGAGATGGATTCAGAGACAGATGACCGGTCCTATTCCCCCACTGAGGTGTATGCTCTAACTTGGCACGGTTATACTGCTCATATCATGCATACGGTGTCTTGCATTACATAGTTTAGACATCATATACACAATATTCAACACCATGTTCTTAGTTCAGACATCATATCGAATGCCCTTTGTTTAGCATATAAATCACATATGTGAATTAAATGATGCGATCCTGATTACTTAGATAACATGTACGTGAATTATGGCATGCGATCATGTTTAGTTATTCATCATATCTTTGAATTATGTTATGCTATGCTATCCAGTTTAGATAGACATCATATATGTGAAATTATGTCATGCTATCCGTTTTAGTTAAACAATATACATGTCAACTATTTCATGCCCTCTTTTTTCCACACTATCTATTGCATCTGTCTCTCATACAATGTCTGTACATCTAACTATGTTTCATGTTTATCAGCCATTTGAATTGGAGCGGGTGATGCCAGTATCTAGCGGACTAAAAACACGGTCTTCAAATAAAACAGTGCTACCTCTTGGTGGAGATTGCATCCCGGTTGTACATGCACAAGAACCAGCCCTACCACACATAACCCAAACTCTCGCAGATTGTACCCCTACTACGATAGACAGAGAACCAGCTTCACCCAATCTAACCCCAACCCCAGTCGATAGTAACCCAGTTCCTGTTGACACAGCACCATCTCCACCACAGAGCTCCCAAACAAGAGCAGTTAGTAAGGCAGCTCCAGTGCCCATAGGGCCAGTACTATCACGGCGAACACCAACTCCGCCAGTTAGTACGCCTATTCCTGTGGTGGAAGCACAACCAGCTAGTCGTAGTTTAGCATCTATCGCATTTGATGTTGTTAAATCGTATGTGCGTATCTTCCCATCTTGGAAATATTATACTGAAGATGAAGGAAAATGCCAGTTACAGGTGTTTGTCCAGGAGTTATGTGTAAGTAATGTTATTCATGGCAATTACTTTGCTTCGTCCCATACATCCTACCTCCATGATGGTAATAATATAGCAAATTTTCCCATTTTTCTTTATAGAGAAGGACCGATTTGGAAACTCAGGATGAGGTAACCTGTGCTAATACCTCTGCTATCTTCAAGAATGCTTGATGGAAGTATCGGAATTACTTGAAGAAAACGTACTTCACCGGCAAAGAAACTCATCAAATTCCCTTACGTTCTCCTGAGACACATTTACTGGACGATGACTGGGAACGCCTTGTTCTGTACTGGTCCCGAACCAAGAATGTGGTAAGGTCTATGAGCTCATTTTCTATTTTTAAGTATTATATTCTTGCGTCTTACTGTACTCTGTTCATGTAGAACAAGTGCCTAAACCTGAAGAACAACTGTTCTAATTTAAGATTCCATTGCTACCATAGGACATAGATATATGTTTGTTTGATGCTTTTATTATGTACTAGTACTTGGCAATAGAAGACTTGGTAGTTTAATCATGTCCACCTTACTAATGAACTCGTTCACCGAAATGAGTTTCATATACTAGTACATGATAAACTTGTTATCTGTGTGCTTGTTTCTTCTTTTAGAATGGCAGAATATTGGGGAAGAGTGCCTTATTAAGCAACGATAAAGGAAGTAATGCAGATAAGGTTCAGGATAGTGACACATCCTGTCTTGGTTTAGTGTTGGATTTACTGGCCACTACCGCTTGCACAAGCTATTCAAACTCACTGTCTGAATCAGTTCGGTTTCTTGAGTCTCAACTACAAGCTGAAAGACATCGATCAGCTGTGCTGCGACAAGAAGCGGAAGGACTGCGGAAGTCCCTGGAGCATTCAGATGCATACTTTCTGGTGCAACAGCAAGCGTTGGAGGATTTTAGCGCCAAACAGGACAAAGCTAATCAGCTTGCTAAGCTTATTGCCAGCATGGTGGATACCCAGGATAACGTTTCTTGAGCTCTTCTAAAGTTGTTTCAGCTATGCTCTTGTTTTGCTGCCGCGTTTATTTGCACTGGTGGCCAATTTTGACGGCAGTGTATATGATATGCTGCTTTGTTCCCTATATTTGCACTGGTGGCAAACTTTGATGCCCAGTGGATGTAATATGTGTAATAGCCGTGATAGCCTAGCGTTAGTTGCTTGCTTATTTATTTCCTTGTTGTCTTGTTTATTTGTTTTCTTGTAGTCATTGCAGTTCTTTTTCCGCGGTTAACTAGTGGCTGCAATAACCTAGGCCACAATAACCATGGGCTAATATTTACTGTAGTGACATTGGGCCTCCTACGGGCCGTAGAAACAGTGGGCCTTCTACGGGCCGTAGAAACAGTAGGCCTTCTACGGGCCGTAGAAACAGTGGGCCTTCTACGGGCCGTATCATCAATGGGCCTTATACGGGCCGTATGATCGATTGGCCAAACATGGGCCAATAACAGGCCGCATTATGGCCGTAAACGGGCTAGAGATGGAATCGTCCGTTCATGGGCCGACCATAACGGGCCATCGTTAATAGGCCGTATTTGATGACACTATGAAAATGGCCCAATGTATTAACGGACCACAAACGGGCCGACTGTAACCACGGGCTAAATTTGGCCCACAAGCAGAAAATGACAGTAACGGGCCATAAGTAAATGAATGCTAGAAATGAGCCCAAGAATAAATGGGCTCTGAGAAGGCCGAAAGATAACATGGGCTGGAAACGGCCCAACGGAATAACGGGTTGTTAATGGGTATAAAGTGATACACTATTCATTACGGGCCAGTTTCACCACGGGCGTTAATGGGTGTAAAGTGATACACTGTTCATTACGGGCCAGTTTCACCACGGGTCGTTAATAGGCCAAGAGTTACATAGGGCTTCATACGGGCCGAAAGACGTCATGGGACATACATGGGCCAGAAGTGAAAACGGGCTGGAATCATATTGGATGGCCCAGATGACGCTACTGGGCCTAATTCGGATAGGGCGTAACGGGCCTTGGGTTAGCGGGCTGTAAATGGGCTATATGCGAATAGGCCGTTAACAGGCTTTCCATGGGCCGGCCCGCCACCTTTTGACCAAGTCAAACGGGCTGGCCTTTTCACGGGAATGGGCCTCTATTGGGTCGTGCCACGTGTTGACGTATCATAGGTGCCTTCCGTCCAATGAGTGGTTGACATCTGTCCCAACGATGAGCCGACACGTGTTTCCTCTAGCCAATGATGATTTTACACGTGGAAAATCCCCATTGGTCGGGGCTGTTAACGGGTTATCGGATCCAAAACCCGACCCGATAGCTTAACGGTGTTCCGTTACGGTGGATGCCACGTGTCGGTCACCCTTGATGAAAGCACTTCTGTGACGCGCGATTTATCGTCATGGAAGTGGACACTTCCGTGATGATAATTTTGGTAATGTCATGGAACACTTCTACGACAGCACAGGTATGACTATCTTGATTCTGTCATAAATTTGTCATGGATGTACATGCATGACAAAAAAAGCGACCTACTATGACAAACACGTATCATCACGGAAGTGTATTTTTTGTAGTGAAACAAGCTGAAACTTCATGGAGATTTTTTATGGATTATTTAAGAATTATTGGAGCAGATAACCCCCAGAGGGGGCCCACCGGGTGGGCACAACCCACCAAGGCGTGCCAAGGAACCTAGGCGCGCCCTCCTCGGCCCACCTCCGGTGCCCATCTTTTGGTATATAAGTCATTTTGACCTAGAAAAAATAAGGGGGGGACTTTCGGGACGAAGCACCGCCGCCTCGAGGCGGAACTTGGGCAGGAGCACTTTTGCGCTCTGGCGGAGTGATTCCGCCAGGGGAACTTCCCTCCCGGAGGGGAAAATCATCGTCATCATCATCACCAACAACTCTCCCATCTTGGGAAGGGCAATCTCCATCAACATCTTCAACATCACCATTTCCTCTCAAACCCTAGTTCATCTCTTGTGTTCAATCTTGTTACCGGAACTATAGATTGGTGCTTGTGTGTGACTAGTAGTGTTGATTACATCTTGTAGTTGATTACTATATGGTCTATTTGGTGGAATATTATATGTTCAGATCCAATATTCTATTTAATAACCCTCCGATCATGAGCATGTTTATCATTTGTGAGTAGTTACCTTTGTTCTTGAGGTCACGAGAGAAATCATGTTGCAAGTAATCATGTGAATTTGGTATGTGTTTGATATTTTGATAGTATGTATGTTGTGATTCCCTTAGTGGTGTCATGTGAACGTCGACTACATGACACTTCACCATATTTCGGCCTAAGGGAATGAATTGTGGACTAGAAATTCGATGATGGGTTGCGAGAGTGACAGAAGCTTAAACCCTAGTTTATGCGCTATTCTGTAAGGGACCGCTTGGATCCAAAAGTTTAATGATACGGTTAGAATTTATTCTTAATATTTTTCTCGTAGTTGCGGAATCTTGCGGGAGGGTTAATCATAAGTAGGAGGTTTGTTCAAGTAAGAACAACACCTAAGCACTGGTCCACCCACATATCAAATTATCAAAGTAGTGAACACAAATTAAACCAACATGACAAAAGTGACTAGATGAAATTCCCGTGTACCCTCAAGAACGCTTTGCTTATCATAAGAGACCGTTTTGGCTTGTCCTTTGCCTCAAAAGGATTGGGCTACCTTGCTGCACGTTACTACTATCGTTACTTGCTCGTTACAAATTATCTTGCTATCAAACTACTCTGCTACTTACAATTTTAGCACTTGCAGACATTACCTTACTGAAAACTACTTGTCATTTCCTTTTGCGCCTCGTTGGGTTCGACACTCTTACTTATCAAAAAAAGCTACAATTGATCCTCTATACTTGTGGGTCATCAAGGCTATTGTTTGGCGTCGTTGCCGGGGAGTGAAGTGCCTTTGGTAAGTGGAATTTTGTAAGGAAACATTTATATAGTGTGCTAAAACTTATTGTCACTTGTTACTATGGAAAACAATCCTTTGAGGGGTTTGTTCGGGGTATCTTCACCTCTTCCGGAACCACAACTAGTTATCCCTCAACCGACTGCACATACTGAAAATATTGAATATGAAATTCCTTTAGGTATGATAGAACAACTTCTAGCTAATCCATATGCAGGAGATGGAACCGAACATCCTGATATGCACTTGATATATGTAGAACAAATTTGTGGATGGTTTAAGGTTGCAGGTTTACCCGGAGATAAAGTTATGAAGAAGGTTTTCCCTTTATCTTTGAAGGGAAAATCATTGGCATGGTATAGACTATGTGATGATATTGGATCTTGAATTGGAATCATTTGAAATTGGAGTTCCACCAAAAAAATTATCCTATGCATCTAGTTCATCGTGATCAGAATTATATATATAATTTTTGGCCTTGTGAAGGAGAAAGTATCGCTCTAGCTTGGGGGAGGCTTAAGTCAATGTTATATTCTTGACCCAATCATGAGCTCTCAAGAGAAATTATTATCCATAATTTTTATGCTCGGCTTTCTCGTAATGATCAAACCATGCTTGATACTTCTTGTGCTGGTTCTTTTATGAAGAAGACTATTGAATTCCGGTGGAATCTTTTGGAAATAATTAAACGCAACTCTGAAGATTGGGAACTCGACAAAGGTAAAGAGTCAGGTATTAAATTCAAGTATGATTATGTTAAATATTTTATGGATACCGATGCTTTTCAAAAGTTTAGCACTAAATATGGACTTGACTCTGAGATAGTAGCCTCTTTTTGTGAATCATTTGCTACTCATGTTGATCTCCCTAAATAGAAGTGGTTTAAATATCATCCACCTATTAAAGAAGAAACTAAAGAACCGGTACCAGTTAAAGAAGAAACTATACTTTATAATGTTGATCTAGTCGTTCATTCTGCTTATATTGAGAAACCACCTTCCCCTGTTAGGATAAAGGAACATGCTAAAGTTTCAACTGTGGTTAACAAAAGCTATATTAGAACACCTAAACCTGATGAACAAATTAAAGTGGAACCTAGTATTGCTATGGTTAAAGATCTCTTGGAAGAATATATGGATGGGCATGTTATTTACTTTTGTGAAGAAGCTGCTAGAATTGCCAAACCTGATAAGAAAGATAAACATAGACCTGTTGTTGGCATGCCTGTCATCTCAGTTAAAATAGGAGATCATTGTTATCAGGGTTTATGTGACATATTGATACGTCTCCGTCGTATCTATAATTTTTGATTGTTCCATGCCAATATTATACAACTTTCATATACTTTTGGCAACTTTTTATACTATTTTTGGGACTAACATATTGATCCAGTGCCCAGTGCCAGTTCCTGTTTGTTGCATGTTTTTTGTTTCGCAGTAAATCCATATCAAACAGAGTCCAAATGGGATAAAAACTGACGGAGATTTTTTTGGAATATAGGTGAATTTTGGGAAGTGAAATCAACACGAGACGATGCCCGAGGGGGCCACGAGGCAGGGGGCGCACCCCAGTGGGTCAGGCGTGCCCTGGGCCCTCGTGGCCACCCCGTAAGGCGGTTGATGCCCTTCTCTCTCCGCAAGAAAGCCAATATCCGGATAGAGATCGTGTTAAAATTTCAGCCCAATCGGAGTTACGGATCTCCGGAAATATATGAAACGGTGAAAGGGCAGAATCCCAGAACGCGGAAACAGAGAGAGACAAAGAGACGGATCCAATCTCGGAGGGGCTCTCGCCCCTCCCATTCCATGGAGGCCATGGACTAGAGGAAAAACCTTCTCCCACCTAGGGAGAAGGTCAAGGAAGAAGAAGAAGAAGGAGGGGGGCTCTCTCCCCCTCGCTTCCGGTGGCGCCGGAACGCCGCCGGGGGCATCATCATCACCGCAATCTACACCAACACCTCCGCCATCTTCACCAACATCTCCATCACCTTCCCCCCTCTATCTACAGCGGTCCACTCTCTCGCAACCCGCTGTACCCTCTACTTGAACATGGTGCTTTATGCTTCATGTTATTATCCAATGATGTGTTGCCATCCTATGATGTCTGAGTAGATTTTCGTTGTCCTATCGGTGGTTGATGAATTGCTATGATTGATTTAATTTGCTTGTGGTTATGTTGTTGTCCTTTGGTGCCCATCATATGAGCGCGCGCGTGGATCACACCATAGGGTTAGTTGTATGTTGATAGGACTATGTATTGGAGGGCAAGAGTGACAGAAACTTCAGCTTAGCATAGAAATTGATGCATACTGGATTGAAGGGGGACCAATATATCTTAATGCTATGGTTGGCTTTTACCTTAATGAACATTAGTAGTTGCGGATGCTTGCTAATAGTTCCAATCATAAGTGCATAAAATTCCAAGTCAGGGATGACATGCTAGCAGTGGCCTCTCCCACATAAAACTTGTTATCGGTCTAGTAAAGTAGTCAATTGCTTATGGGCAATTTCACAACACCTACCAGCACTTTTCCACACTCGCTTTACTAACTTTATTGCTTCTTTATCTAAACAGCCCCTAGTTTTTATTTACGCACTCTTTATTATCTTACAAACCTATCCAACAACACCTACAAAGTACTTCTAGTTTCACACTTGTTCTAGGTAAAGCGAACGTCAACCATGCGTAGAGTTGTATCGGTGGTCGATAGAACTTGAGGGAATATTTGTTCTACCTTTAGCTCCTCGCTGGGTTCGACACTCTTACCTATCGAAAGAGGCTACAATTGATCCCCTATACTTGTGGGTTATCACATAGGTGCTAGTGTGAGTGCTATTCCTTACACCTTATATCAAGAAATCATGAACGACATAGCACCCGTAGAAATAGAAGAAATAGATGTTACTATTAAACTTGTTAATAGAGACACAATCACCAATTGGGGTTGTTAGAGATGTTGAAGTCTTGTGTGGGAAAATAAAATACCCTACTGATTTTTTTGTTCTTGGTTCCCCACAAGATGACTTTTGTCCCATTATATTTGGTAGACCTTTCTTGAACACTGTTAATGCTAAGATAGATTGTGAGAAACAAACTGTCGGTGTTAGTTTTGGTAATGAGTCTCATGAGTTTAATTTTTCCAAGTTTAGTAGAAATCTTCATGAAAAAGAATTGCCTAGTAAAGATGAATTAATTGGTCTTGCTTCTATTGTTGTACCACCTACTGATCCTTTAAAACAATATTTGCTCGACCATGAGAATGATTTTCATATGCATGAAAGAAATGAAATAGATAAAAAAATTCTTTGAACAACGTATTCTACTTAAACACAATTTGCCTATTGAAACTCTAGGAGGTCCTCCTCCACCTAAAGGTGATCCTATGTTTGAATTAAAACAATTGCCACACACTTTGAAATATGCTTATCTTGATGAAAAGAAGATATATCCTGTTATTATTAGTGCTAACCATTCAGAACATGAAGAAGAATGATTATTGAAAGTTCTAAGGAAGCACCGAGCTGCTATTGGATATACTCTTGATGATTTAAAGGGCATTAGTCCCACTCTATGTCAGCACAAAATTAATCTGGAACCTGATGCTAAACCCGTTGTCGATCACCAATGTCGGTTAAATCTGAAGATGAAAGAAGTAGTAAGAGCGGAAATATTAAAACTTCTAGAAGCATGTATAATCTATCCCATAGCTGATAGTAGATGGGTAAGTCCTGTTCATTGTGTTCCTATGAAAGGAGGTATAACTGTTGTTCCTAATGATAAGAATGAACTTATTCCACAAAGAATTGTTATAGGCTATAGAATGGTAATTGATTTTAGAAAATTAAACAAAGCAACTAGAAAAGGTCATTACCCTTTGCCTTTTATTGATCAAATTCTTGAAAGATTATCTAAGAACACACACTTTTGCTTCCTTGATGGATATTCTGGCTTTTCACAAATACATGTTTCTCAACCTGATCAAGAAAGTACCACTTTTACTTGTCCCTTTGGAACTTATGCTTATAGGTGTATGCCTTTTGGTTTATGTAATGCACCTGCTACCTTTCAAAGATGTATGACTGCTATATTCTCTGACTTTTGTGGAAAGATTGTTGAGGTTTTCATGGATGACTTTTCTGTTTATGGGAAGTCTTTTGATGATTGTTTAAGCAATCTTGATCGAGTTTTGCAGAGATGTGAACAAAAAATTCTTGTCTTAAATTGGGAGAAGTGCCACTTTATGGTTCATGAAGGCATTGTCTTGGGTCATAAATTTTTTGAAAGGGGTATTGAAGTGGACAAAGATAAGGTTGATGCAATTGAGAAAATGACATGTCCTAAAGATATAAAAGGTATTCATAGTTTCTTAGGTCATGCTGGTTTCTATAGGAGATTTATCAAAGACTTCTCAAAAATTTCTAGGCCTCTTGCTAGTCTCTTGCAGAAGGATATTCCTTTTGTTTTTGATGATACTTGTTTAGAAGCCTTTGAAACACTTAAGAAAGCTTTAATTTCTGCACCTATTGTTCAACCACCTGATTGGAACTTGCCTTTTGAAATTATGTGTGATGCTAGTGATTATGTTGTTGGTGTTGTTCTAGGACAAAGAGTTGATAAGAAATTGAATGTTATTCATTATGCTAGTAAAACTCTAGACGGTGCTCAAAGAAATTATGCTACTACTGAGAAAGAATTCTTAGTAGTGGTGTTTGCTTGTGATAAATTTAGACCTTATATTGTTGATTCCAAAGTAACTGTTCACTCACACCATGCTACTATTAAATATCTTATGGAAAAGAAAGATGCTAAACCTAGACTTATTCGATGGGTTCTCTTGTTACAAGAATTTGATTTACATATCATCGATAGAAAAGGAGCTGAGAACCCAGTAGTTGATAATTTATCTAGGCTTGAAAATGTGCTTGATGACCCACTACCTATTGATGATAGTTTTCCTGATGAGCGCTTAGCTGCAATAAATGTTTCTCATGGTACGCCTTGGTATGCTGATTATGCTAATTACATTGTTGCTAAATATTTACCACCTATCTTTACATACCAACAAAAGAAAAAATTCTTCTATGATTTAAGACATTACTTTGGGATGACCCACATCTTTATAAAGAAGGAGTAGATGGTATTATAAGACGTTGTGTACCTGAGCATGAACAGGGATAAATCTTACGAAAATGTCACTCCGAAGCTTATGGAGGGCATCATGCTGGAGATAGAACTGCTCATAAGGTATTGGAATCTGGATTTTATTGGCCTACTCTCTTCAAGGATGCCCGTAAGTTCGTCTTATCTTGTGATGAATGTCAAAGAATAGGTAATATCGGTAAGCGCCAAGAAATGCCTATGAATTATTCACTTGTTGTTGAACCATTTGATGTTTGGGGATTTGATTACATGGGACCTTTTCCTTCCTCTAATGGGTATACACACATTTTGGTTGTTGTTGATTATGTTACTAAATGGGTAGAAGCTATTACAACCAGTAGTGCTGATCACAACACCTCTATTAAAATGCTTAAGGAAGTTGTTTTCCCAAGGTTTGGAGTCCCTAGATATTTAATGAATGATGGTGGTTCACACATTATTCATGGTGCTTTCCGTAAGATGCTTGCCAAGTATGATGTTAATCATAGAATTGCATCACCCTATCATCCTCATTCTAGTGGTCAAGTTGAACTTAGCAATAGAGAAATAAAATTAATTTTGCAAAAGATTGTTAATAGGTCCAAGAAGAATTGGTCTAAGAAATTAGATGATGCACTTTGGGCTTATAGAACAGCATATAAAAATCCTATGGGTATGTCTCCATATAAAATGGTTTATGGAAAAGCATGTCATTTGCCTCTTGAGTTAGAACATAAAGCATATTGGGAAATCAAAGAACTCAATTATGACTTCAAACTTGCTGGTGAAAAGAGGTTATTTGATATTAGCTCTCTAGATGAATGGAGAACCCAAGCTTATGAAGATGCAAAATTATTCAAAGAAAAATTTAAAGGTGGCATGACAAAATAATTCAAAAGTGTGAGTTTAAAGTTGGAGAATATGTTCTTTTGTACAACTCTCATTTCAGATTCTTTGCAGGAAAACTCCTCTCAAAATGGGAAGGCCCATATGTCATCGAGGAGGTTTACCAGTCTGGAGCCATTAAAATAAAGTATTCCAAAGGTACTAACCCGAAGGTTGTTAATGGGCAACGAATAAAGCATTATATCTCAGATAAGCCTATTAATGTTGAAAGTAATATTATCCAAACTATGACATCAGAAGAACACATAAAAGAGTCCTTCCGAAACACTCCAGAATCATGAAAATAAGGAGGTACGTGATACAGTAAGTAAACGGACTTTGGAAAATCTGCAAAAATATTTTTTATCAGTTTTGGAATATTTAAAAAATTTGGAAATAAAGAAATTTCCAGGAAGCGTCCCCTGGTGGGTTGTGCCCACCTGGGACACCTTTCATACTCCATTTTTCTACCATATACTTGTCCTCCAAGATAAAAAAGAATCTATATATACTTCCCGAACATGTTGATCACCGTATCGCGGAGAAATCCTCTGCTCTCTTTTCGTGTTGTTTTCTGACATATTCAACTGGTCCAATGTCATGTCTTCCTCACTCTTCGACAACGGAGAAGGAGACGTAAGGTCAGTCCAGGAAGATCTAAGGAGGGATGAAGCTGAAGAGGTTGCTATGGAGGAAGAATAGGAAAGTCCCTTTGGGATTCATCCTCCGGCCTCCGAGAGGGGTACACTGGCTGGCATCTCTACTCCCCCTGATCCTCATCAAGCCATGGGATCACCGAACAATCAAGCAAGCTTGGAAGTGCAAGAAGAGCTCCCACCGAGGAGGCCCTTACATAGGTTACATCATAATAATTTTTATAATTTGATTCACAATTATGGGTTCAAGAACACTCCTCGTAGGCACTTGTCATCCAACTGGGACATATCCCGGCCAAGAGAAAATAGTGCAGGAACAAAACCGTGGGGCCCTGAGAATAAACACATAATGGTTGAGGTGAAGAAAAACAGTGAACTAATTCATCAAGCCCTTCGGGAGATTCAAGGTTTGAAGGATCTATCCATGGTTATATTGGAGAATACTACTTCATCACCACCATCACCTTCTTCACCACCAAAAGAAAATTGAGTATCGGGTATGGGCACTCCCCTTGGCTTCTGCCAAGCTTTCGGGAGGTGCCCCGGTATCGTATCATCCCACTATCTTTTTGCTTTTACTTATTTTAGTTCGATCTTTTTGCTTTAGATGAATAAAAGTTTAGTTCGATCCTTTCTTCTTTGAGAGTTTGCTTAGTGATCTATCCTTGTAATCATGTGCAAGTTATATAATAAAGTTTAGTATGAGTTTTTGCTTTCTTTACTTTCATGTTGCAAATAAAAGAAAAGAAATAAGAAAGGAAACAAACAAAAGAAAGGAAATAAATAAATAAAAGATTATATACTGATCTATGGTAGGTGATGGCACCACATAAGGAAAAGTATAAGTAGAAAAAATTATTAGAGATTGACAAACATAGCATTAGTCAATGATGCAACTCATGAAAGAACTAATAAGGGAAGAGAAGATTCACATATAAATATACTATCCTAGAAATATTTTGTGATTGTGAGCCCTCATCAAAATATTATATGCCAAAATTGTTGACGTTGGACAAGGAAGACAACTTAATGATTTATGTTTGTTCATATTCACACAGAAGTCATATTGTCATAGATCCTTTAACATGTGGTGCTTGCCCCCTATCTTTGCTGGCCAAAAATTCCGCACTAAGTAGAGATACTACTTGTGCATCCAAAAACCCTTAAACCCAAATCTTATTTTCAAGTGTCCACCATACCTACATAGGGATTGAGCAAGATCCCTCAAGTAAGTTTTCATCGGTGCAAAAAGGCAATAAAATTTGCTTCTAAAAGTGTGAGATCATTTAGTGTAAGAGAAAATTGAGTGTTGCACGAACTTGTGATGGTGAAGAATAAAAGTGATAGACTACGTAATAAAGGTCGCTATCACAAGGGGCAATACAATGTGACGTTCTTTTGCACTAAGGGATTGAGCATACAAACAAATAAGCGCATGGCAACCTCTGCTTCCCTCTGCGAATGGCCTATCTTTTACTTCTATGTATTTACTTTTATGCAAAGAGTCAAAGTTTTTCTCTCTATTCCTTGTATTTTTCTCCTTTGGCAAGCATCATGTGGTGAGGAAAGATCTACGCACATATGTCCAGTTGAATATGGGTGGCATGAGTTATTATTGTTGACATCACCCTTGAGGTGAGTATGTTGGGAGGCGAAACCATAAGCCCTTATATTTCTATGTGTCCGGTTGAAACGTTTTTCTCATATGTATGTGGTGAATGTTAGCAATCATATAAGACTATATGATGGTTGAGTATGTGGACTTGCCTAAAGGCTCCGACACGTGACCCTTCCCGAAAAGATGATGAATTATAGTTGCAAAGTTGACTGAGAACATAGTTTGTTGGTTTCTAATAGAGTTTTTGCTTTATACTTCAATTGTGTGATGAACTATTACTTATTCATGAGAAGTATATGATAAAAGTTCTATGATAAAAGTACTATGTTTAATTTTGTTGTTGTTATAATAATAAACATGATGCTTCTATGTCTGTATTTTGTTTTTACCGACACCTCTTTCTCAAAGCATGTGGACATGTTTTTCGATTTCGGTTTTCGCTTGAGGACAAGCCAGGTCTAAGCTTGGGGGAGTTGATACGTCCATTTCGCATCATGTTTTCCTACTGTTATTTATAATGTTTTTATCCATAATAATGCTTTTTGGAATAATTATAATGTCTTTTATCTCATAATTTGTAAGGTACACACCAAGAGGGCGAATTTTGGCAGCTGGAAACCTGGACCTGGAAAAGCTACGTTAGGCCACCTATTCTACACAACTCCAAACAAGCTGAAACTTCACGTAGATTTTTTATGGATTATTTAAGAAGAATTGGAGCAAATAACTACCAGAGGGGGCCTACCAGGTGGGCACACCCCACCTGGGCGCGCTAGGGAGCCCAGGCGCGCCCTGGTGGGTTGTGCCCTCCTCGGCCCGCCTCCGGTGCCCATCTTTTGGTATATAAGTCATTTTAACCTAGAAAAAAAATAAGGGGGGGACTTTCGGGATGAAGCGCCGCCGCCTCGAGGCGGAACTTGGGCAGGAGCACTTTTGCCCTCCGGCGAAACAATTCCGCGGGGGGAACTTCCCCCCCCCCCCCCCGGAGGGGGAAATCATCGTCATCATCATCACCAACAACTCTCCCATCTTGGGGAGGGAAATATCCATCAACATCTTCAATAGCACCATCTCTTCTCAAACCCTAGTTCATCTCTTGTGTTCAATCTTGTTACCGGAACTATAGATTGGTGCTTGTGGGTGACTAGTAGTGTTGATTACATCTTGTAGTTGATTACTATATGGTTTATTTGCTGGAGGATTATATGTTTAGATCAAATATGCTATTTAATACCCCTCTGATAATGAGCATGTTTATCATTTGTGAGTAGTTACCTTTATTCTTGAGGCCACGGGAGAAATCATGTTGCAAGTAATCATGTGAATTTGATATGTGTTCGATATTTTGATAGTATGTATGTTGTGATTCCCTTAGTGGTGTCATGTGAACGTCGACTACATGACACTTCACCATATTTGGGCTTAAGGGAATGAATTATGGAGTAGCAATTAGATAATGGGTTGTGAGAGTGATAGAAGCTTAAACCCCAGTTTATGCGCTATTCCGTAAGGGACCGATTGGATCCAAAAGTTTGATGCTATGGTTAGAATTTATTCTTAATACTTTTCTTGTAGTTGCGGATGCTTGCGGGGGGGGTTAATCATAAGTAGGAGGTTTGTTCAAGTAAGAACAGAACCTAAGCACCGGTCCACCCACATATCAAATTATCAAAGTAGCAAACACAAATTAAACCAACATGATGAAAGTGACTAGATGAAATTCCCGTGTACCCTCAAGAACGCGTTGATTATCATAAGAGACCATTTTGGCATGTCCTTTGCCTCAAAAGGATTGGGCTACCTTGTTGCACTTTTGTTACTACTATCGTTACTTGCTCGTGATAAATTATCTTGCTATCAAACTACTCTGCTACTTACAATTTCAGCACTTGCAGACATTACATTACTGAAAACTACTTATCATTTTCTTCTGCTCCTTGTTGGGTTCGACACTCTTACTAATCTAAAATAGCTACACTTGTGGGTCATCACACCCACACACAATGAAAGGTGCCACGATTCCACTATGCGGTGTCCTTGGAGGCAGCAGCCGGAACCTTCAGAAACAAGGTTGGGGCAATCTCCACAACTCAATTAAATGCTCCCAACAACACCACGAAGCTTGATACGTCTCCGTCGTATCTACTTTTCCAAACACTTTTGCCCTTGTTTTGGACTCTAACTTGCATGATTTGAATGGAACTAACCCGGACTGACGCTATTTTCAGCAGAATTGCCATGGTGTTATTTTTGTGCGGAAATAAAAATTCTTGGAATGACCTGAAAATCAACGGAGATTTTTTTTGAAATATATAAAAAATACTAGCGAAAGAATCAAGGCCAGGGGCCCACACCCTGTCCACGAGGGTGTTGGCGCACCTACCCCCTGGGCACGCCCCTTGCCTCGTGGGCCCCCTGGTGCTCCTCCGACCTCAACTCCAACTCTATATATTCGTGTTCGGGGAGAAAAAATCAGAGAGAAGGATTCATCGCGTTTTACGATATGAAGCCGCCGCCAAGCCCTAATCTCTCTTGGGAGGGCTGATCTGGAGTCCGTTCGGGGCTCCAGAGAGGGAATCTGTCGCCATCGTCATCATCAACCTTCCTCCATCACCAATTTCATGATGCTCACCACCGTGCGTCAGTAATTCCATCATAGGCTTGCTGGACAGTGATGGGTTGGATGAGATTTATCATGTAATCGAGTTAGTTTTGTTAGGGTTTGATCCCTAGTATCCATTATGTTCTGAGATTGATGTTGCTATGAATTTGCTATGCTTAATGCTTGTCACTAGGGCCCGAGTGCCATGATTTTAGATCTGAACATATTATGTTTTGATGAATATATGTGAGTTCTTGATCCTATCTTGCAAGTCTATAGTCACCTATTATGTGTTTTGATCCGTTAACCCCGAAGTGACAATAATCGGGATACTTACCGGTGATGACCGTAGTTTGAGGAGTTCATGTATTCACTATGTGTTAATGCTTTGGTCCGGTACTCTATTAAAAGGAGGCCTTAATATCCCTTAGTTTCCAATAGGACCCCGCTGCCACGGGAGGGTAGGACAAAAGATGTCATGCAAGTTCTTTTCCATAAACACGTATGACTATATTCGGAATACATGCCTACATTACATTGACGAACTGGAGCTAGTTCTGTGTCACCCTATGTTATAACTATTTCATGAGGAATCTCATCCGACATAATTATCCATCACTAATCCATTGCCTACGAGCTTTTTGCATATTGTTCTTCGCTTATTTACTTTTCTGTTGCAACTATTACAATCACTATAAAACCAAAACTATTACTTTTGCTACCGTTGCCACTACTATCATATTACTTTGCTGCAGATATTAAGTTTCCAGGTGTGGTTGAATTGACAACTCAGCTGCTAATACTTGAGAATATTCTTTGCCTCCCCTTGTGTCGAATCAATAAATTTGGGTTGAATACTCTACCCTCGAAAACTGTTGCGATCCCCTATACTTATGGGTTATCAAGACTATTTTCTGGCGCCGTTGCCGGGGAGCATAGCTCTATTCTTTGAGTCACTTGGGATTTATATCTGCTGGTCACTATGAAGAACTTGAAAATTCAAAGGACCAAGATTTTTCCCTCAACTACGAGGGGAGGTAAGGAACTGTCATCTAGCTCTGCACTTGATTCACCTTCTGTTTTGAGTAAACTTGCAACACCTACACCTGCTATTCATTCTGATATGTTGCATGCTATTGATGATGCCACTTCTGCTTTGCATGATACTTATGATGAAACTACTTCTATTCTTGATAATACTGTGCCACTAGGTGAATTTCTTGATGAACAACTTGCTAGGGTTAGAGAGAATGAAAGTATTGAAACTGATAATATTGATGAAAGTGATGATGAAGACTCTCCCCCTAGATATGAATTGCTTGTTGTTCCTGAGGATTATGTTATGGATGAAGAAACTGCTAGAGACTTCTTAGCTTGCAATGATAGATCTGATCTTAAGAAATTATTAGCTAAGCTTAAAGAAAAATCCTTGAATGCTAGAATGAAATATGACCCTGCTTTTGCTACTTCACCTATCTTTATTTCTGATAAGGATTATGATTTCTCTGTCGACCCTGAGTTAATTACTTTGGTTGAATATGATCCTTTTTATGGCTATGAATCTGAAACTATTGTGGCACATCTTACTAAATTAAATGATATAGCCATCTTGTTCACTAATGATGATAAAACTCGCTATTACTTTATCCTTAAGTTATTTCCGTTCTCATTAAAGGGTATTGCTAAAACATGGTTTAATTCTCTTGATCCTGGTTGTGTGCGTAGTCCCCAGGATATGATTTATTACTTCTCTGCTAAATATTTCCCCGCTCATAAGAAACAAGCTGCCTTAAGGGAAATATATAATTTTGTGCAAATTGAAGAAGAGAGTCTCCCACAATCTTGGGGGAGGCTTCTCTGATTACTTAATTCTTTGCCTGATCATCCTCTCAAGAAAAATGGAATACTTGATATCTTTTATAATGGACTAAGCGATGCTTCCAGAGACTACCTGGATAGTTGTGCTGGTTGTGTTTTCAGGGAAAGAACTGTTGATCAAGCTGAATTGCTATTGAATAATATGTTGAGTAATGAAAATGATTGGACACTTGCTGAACCAACTCCTAAGCCAACTCCGAATAAAAGGGGTATTCTATTTCTCAGTCCCGACGATATGCCAAAGGCAAAGAAATCTATGAAAGAAAAAGGTATTAAAGCTGAAGATGTTAAGAATTGACCACCTATTGAAGAAATACATGGTCTTGGTAACCCGACACAGGTAGTAAAGGTAAATTATCTCTATAGATTTGATAAAGGTGATATTCCTCGTTATAAGTCTGCTAGCCAATGCTTTGATGAGTTTGGTAACTTTATTGTTAAACAAGAAAACTTCAATGCTTATGTTGGTAGACAATTGAACCGCAATGCTGATATGCTAGAACACTTGAGTGATTATATGTCTAGAGTTAAAGGTGAACTTAAACTTATTAGTAAACATGCTTCTATGGTTACCACTCAAGTAGAACAAGTACTTAAGGCTCAATATGATTTTCTCAATGAATTAAATAATAAGAAAAATGATAATGTTGTTAGAGTTATGACTAGAAGGGGTAAAATGACTCAGGAACCTTTGTATCATGAGGGCCACCCTAAGCGAATTGAGCAAGATTCTCAGAGAACTAATGTTGATGCACCTAGTTCTTCTAAGAAGAAGAAGTAGAAAAATGATAGGACTTTGTATGCTTCTAGCGAACCTATTGTTGACACACCTGAGAATCCCAATGATATTTCTATTTCTGATGCTAAAACACAATCTGGTAATGAACATGAACCTAGTGATAATGTTAATGATGATGTTCATGTTGATGCTCAACCTAGCAATGATAATGATGTAGAGATTGAACCTGCTATTGATCTTGATAACCCACAATTAAAGAATCAACGTTATGATAAGAGAGACTTTGTTGCTAGAAAGCACGGTAAAGAAAGATAACCATGGGTTCAGAAACCCATGCATTTTCCTCCTAAACCATCCAAGAAAAAGGATGATGAGGATTTTGAGCACTTTGCTGAAATGATTAGACCTATCTTTTTGCGTATGCATTTGACTGATATGCTTAAAATAAATCCTGATGCTAAGTACATGAAAGATATTGTTACTAATAAAAGAAAGATATCGGAAGCTGAAATTTCCACCATGTTTGCTAATTACACTTTTAAAGGTGGAATACCAAAGAAACTTGGAGATCCAAGAGTACCAACTATACCATGCTCCATTAGAAGAAACTATGTTAAAACTGCTTTATGTGATCTTGGAGCCGGTGTTAGTGTTATGCCTCTCTCTTTATATCGTAGACTTGATTTGAATAAGTTGACACCTACTGAAATATATTTGCAAATGGCTGATAAATCAACTGCTATACCTGTAGGTATTTGTGAGGATGTGCCTGTTGTGGTTGCAAACGTTACTATTTTAACGGACTTTGTTATTCTTGATATTCCCGGGGACTATAGCATGTCTATTATTCTTGGAAGACCCTTTTTGAATACTGCAGGGGCTGTTATTGATTGCAACAAAGGCAATGTCACTTTTCATGTTAATGGTAATGAGCATATGGTACACTTTTCGAGGAAACAACCTCAAGTCCATAGTATAAATTCTATTGGAAAATTTTCAATGATTACTATTGGAGGTTTTGAATTTCCTCTTCCTACTGTCAAGAAGAAATATGATATTCTTATTGTTGGGGATGTGCATATCCCCGTTGAGGTAACCTAGTGTTATTCAAAATTTCTCTGGTTTCATGCGATTCGGAATGAGTTTGTTAACAAGACTTGATCAACTTTGTTAGTGGATTCCTTTTGATGAGCATGAGATGGATGAAGTTAGAAAGCACAACCTTCTGTGCCCTCCTTTTACTTTCTATTATTTATCTTAAATAAAGCAAAAATAGTATTTTTATGTCTGTTTTCTAAATTATCCTTGCAATAAAAAAATACCCCGAAAATAAAAGTTCTCCAAATGCCCTGAAAATGAAATATGATTTTTTTTCCAGAATATTTAAGGATCTTAGGCACTCAGAACACAGCAGGGGGAGCAGCCACGTGCCCACGAGGGTGGAGGGCACGCCCACCCCCTTGGGCGTGCCCCGTGCCTCATGGACCCCAGGTGGGTCCCCTCCACTTATCCTTGCATCCATACACTTCGTCTTGCTCCAGAAAAAATCATCCACCAGCTCAAACCAGTGTTCTAGCTCATCTTGCTGCCATTTTCGATCTCCTTGCTCAAAGCTCTATTCACAAAACTTCTTTGGGGGATTGTTCTTCGGTATGTGACTCCTCCAATGGTCTAATTAGTTTTTGTTCTAGTGCTTTATTTATTGCAAATTTTTGCTTTAGGTGACCCTTTTCTTGAGCTTGCATGTCAAATTTATGTGGTCAAAAGTAGTTTTAATGCATGATATAGCCTCTAGGCACTTGTAGGAGTAGTTGCTATCAATTTTGTTGAGTTTGGTTCACTTTTATTTTGAGTTACTAAAAATTTCAGAAATTTTTAGAAAAAAGATGAAGAGATTCTTGAGGGGCTCATCGAGCCGAAGCTCTAAGGATAAGCAAAGTGAAGAAAATAAGAAGCCCAAGTATAATCTTCCTCGTACTGCGGAGGTTCAGCCATGTGAATGGCCTTCTGATGAGTTCTTGAAAGAGGTCGGGATTTATGAATATTTTTATTATTTGGCTGAGAATGCAGGCCCCACCGACTTCCTCCACAACCAGCGCGAACAGTATCTCTTACTCACCAATATTTTTGTGCAAAAAAATTCATTTCCATGCTAGGAGATCAGCATCTTCGGTGGAATTTTATTTATATGATGAGCATAAGGAGATGTCACTTTATGATTTTTGCCGGGTTTGTAGGATACCCTTTGAGGGCAGCATAGAGGAACCATAGCGTAATGATGTGGAGGGATTTATTGATGCAATTGCTGTAGGGGAAACGAGGAAAGTTTCTAATGCAAGAATCACTAGCATACATTTTTCTGTTCTACGCTATTTTGCAATATTTGCTAGTAGATGCTTAATTGGTTGCGGGAACTGTGGAAATCTTAGTGCCCCCGATATTGTTATTTTGCGCCATGCTTTGTTTCGTGATACCACTTTCAGTTTAGGCGCTATTGTTGCTAAACGGTTAAATTTGAACCATACAAAGGGTCCCGTCTTGGGAGGCATCTTCGCCTCGCGCCTTGCTGCACACTTTAACATACCTATTAGGCATTATGAGAAAGAGGAAAAGTTGTTGCCTCATATTTTTCTAGATTATAAGAGCATGGTAGCACATGATTTTATTGTTAAGCATAAGAAGAAGATGCTTAACTATAGACTGATATTTGATAAGAAACACTTTGAGACTATTACCTTGCCTGCTCCCTCTTTGTTCTACATATTTTCAGGCACGTACCTTATTTTGCCGGAGGCTGTTCAAGCATACCAGAGCCTGACATCAGCTCCAGAGCCGGAGCCACAATCTGATCCTCACCGTCAGTCTATTTATCAGTGGGATCTGGAGGAGGTCGCCAACCAATGGCGCCCCGAAGACCCTCCTCAGTACACCAGCGTTTTGATCCGTGGGCATAGACCAACTTAGGCCAAAAGCCTAAGCTTGGGGGAGTACGTATTCCTCACCGACATTACATTCATGTTTACACACTCATGCCAGTTGTCGGTGCTCATACTTTTTCATTGTATCATCCATGCTAGTTTATTTTCCTTTTATGCTTTCTTCTTGTGTGTTTGAAAAAACCATAAGAAAAACTAAAAAAATAGTTGTAGCTTTTAGCTAGTTTACTTCCCATGCATGTAGTAGTAATTAAAAAGAAAACCCAAAAAGATTTCTCATTCTTCTTTTGCTTGTTGGGAGCTTTCCCGTGTAAATAGTTTTGTTTCTTTTCTTTTTCTTTGGGGGTCGAGAGGAGAAGACCTTAATGAAAATGTCGAGTGGCTCTCATATGCATTATTGTTGATCTAACAAAGAGCCCATATTACCTTGTCTTCTCCCATTGAATCGAATGCTTGCAGGTTCCAGCTTAGTCCAATGCACGTGCACTATTATTATTATCCACACTATTTGGTCGTGCAAGTGAAAGGCAATAATGACGATATATGATGAACTGATTGAGATGAGAAAAGCTGGTATGAACTCGACCTCTCTTGTTTTTGTAAATATAATTAGTCCATCGTTCATGATTCAGCCTGTTATGAATGAAACATGTTTGCAATGACAATTAGAGATTATAGTTGCTTATGCCATGCTTAATTTGCTAGGAGTTTATAATGGTTTACCTTGCGTGCCAACATGCTATTAAAATAGTTGTGATGTGGTATGATAGGGTGGTATCCTCCTTTGAAATATTCGAGTGGCTTGCCTTGGCACATGTTCACGCATGTAGTTGAAACAAAATCAACATAGACTCCACGATATTTATGTTCATGGTGAATTATATCCTACTCATGCTTGCATTTGGTGTTGATTAATTTTAATGCATGTTCATGACTGTTGTCGCTCTCTAGCTGGTCGCTTCCCAGTCTCTTTCTAGCCATCACTTGTACTAAGCGGGAATACTGCTTGTGCATCCAACTCCATAAACCCCAAATTTATTCCATATGAGTCCACCATACCTTCCTATATACGGTATCTACCTGCCGTTCCAAGTAAATTTGTATGTGCCAAACTCTAAACCTTCAAATAAACATTCTATTTTGTATGTTCGAATAGCTCATGTATCAACTAGGGATGTTTGTATCTTCTATGCTAGGCGGGTTATTCTCAAGAGGAGTGGACTCCGCTCCTCACTCACGAGAAAATGGCTGGTCACCAGGATCCCAGTCCCATGCTCAAATCAAATCAAATAAATTGCAAAAAAACTCCCCCGGGATTGTTGTTAGTTGGAGCCACCCGTTGTTCCGGGCAAGCCATGGATTGATGCTTGTTGGTGGTGGGGGAGTGTAAACTTTACCATTCTGCTTGGGAACCGCCTATAATGTGTGTAGCATGGAAGATATCGAGATCTCTCAGTTGTTATGTTGACAATGAAAGTATACCGCTCAAAATATTATTCACCTCTATTTCAAAATCGAGCTCTGGCACCTCTACAAATCCCTGCTTCCCTCTACGAAGGGCCTATCTATTTACTTTTATGTTGAGTCATCATCCTCTTATTAAAAAGCACCAGTTGGAGAGCACCGCTGTCATTTGCATGTATTATTGTTAGTTTACATTGAGTATGACTTGACTGGATCTCTTTTACCATGAATTACAATTTCCAGTCAGCCCTTGATCTTCAGGGGTGCTCTGCATTTATGTTTTGCGGTCTCAGGAAGGGATAGCGAGATACCATCTTGTTATATCATATTATGATTGTTTTAAGAAAGTGTTGTCATCCGAGATTTATTATTATTGCTCACTAGTTGATTATGCCATTGATATGAGTAAACATGAGACCTAAATGTTATTGTGAATATGGCTGGTTCATAATCTTTGCTGAAACCTTGAATGATGGCTTTACATATTTAGAACAACAAGAGCAAACAGAGTTTGTAAAAGTTTTTCTTTATCACTTTCAGTTTGTCAACTGAATTGCTTGAGGACAAGAAAAGGTTTGAGCTTGGGGGAGTTGATACGTCTCTGTCGTATCTACTTTTCCAAACACTTTTGCCCTTGTTTTGGACTCTAACTTGCATGATTTGAATGGAACTAACCCGGACTGACGCTCTTTTCAGCAGAATTGGCATGGTGTTATTTTTGTGCAGAAATAAAACTTCTTGGAATGACCTGAAAATCAACGGAAATTAATTTTGGAATATCTAAAAAATACTAGCGAAAGAATCAAGGCTAGGGGCCCACACCCTGTCCACGAGGGTGGGGGCGCGCCTACCCCCCTGGGTGCGCCCCCTGCCTCGTGGGCCCCTTGGTGCTCCTCCGACCTCAACTCCAACTCTATATATTCGTGTTCGGGGAGCAAAAATCAGAGAGAAGGATTCATCACGTTTTACGATACGGAGCCACCGCCAAGCCCTAATCTCTCTCGGGAGGGCTGATCTGGAGTCCGTTCGGGGCTCCGAAGAGGGGAATCCGTCGCCATTGTCATCATCAACCTTCCTCCATCACCAATTTCATGATGCTCACCGCCGTGCGTCAGTAATTCCATTGTAGGCTTGCTGGACGGTGATGGGTTGGATGAGATTTATCATGTAATCGAGTTAGTTTTGTTAGGGTTTGATCCCTAGTATCCATTATGTTCTGAGATTCATGTTGCTATGACTTTGCTATGCTTAATGCTTGTCACTAGGGCCCGAGTGCCATGATTTCAGATCTGAACTTATTATGTTTTCATGAATATATGTGAGTTCTTGATCCTATCTTGCAAGTCTATAGTCACCTATTATGTGTTATGATCCGTTAACCCCGAAGTGACAATAATCGGGATACTTACCAGTGATGACTGTAGTTTGAGGAGTTCATGTATTCACTATGTGTTAATGCTTTGGTCTGGTACTCTATTAAAAGGAGGCCTTAATATCCCTTAGTTTCCAATAGGACCCCACTGCCACGGGAGGGTAGGACAAAAGATGTCATGCAAGTTCTTTTCCATAAGCACGTATGACTATATTCGGAATACATGCCTACATTACATTAATGAACTGGAGCTAGTTCTGTGTCACCCTATGTTATAACTATTGCATGAGGAATCGCATCCGACATAATTATCCATCACTAATCCATTGCCTACGAGCTTTTCACATATTGTTCTTCGCTTATTTATGCTACCTCTTGAGCACTGCGTTGGTTTTCCCTTGAAGAGGAAAGGGTGATGCAGCAAAGTAGCGTAAGTATTTCCCTCAATTTTTGAGAACCAAGGTATCAATCCAGTAGGAGGCCACACACAAGTCCCTCTTACCTACACAAACAAATAAGAACCTCGCAACCAACGGGATAAAGGGGTTGTCAATCCCTTCACGGTCACTTACGAGAGTGAGATCTGATAGAGATAATAATAATAAGATAAAAAATTTGGTATTTTTATGATATAGATTGATAGTAAAGATTGCAAAGTAAAATAGATTGGAAACTTATATGATGGAAAATAGACCCGGGGGGCATAGGTTTCACTAGTGGCTTCTCTCAAGATAGCATAAGTATTACGGTGGGTGAACAAATTACTGTCGAGCAATTCATAGAAAAGCGAATAATTATGAGAATATCTAGGCATGATCATGTATATAGGCATCACGTCTGTGACAAGTAGACCGACTCTTGCCTGCATCTACTACTATTACTCCACACATCGATCGCTATCCAGCATGCATCTAGAGTATTAAGTTCATAAGAAGAGAGTAACACATTAGGTAAGATGACATGATGTAGAGGGATAAACTCAAGCAATATGATATAAACCCCATCTTTTTATCCTCGATGGCAACAATACAATACGTGTCGTTTCCCTTTCTGTCACTGGGATCGAGCACCGCAAGATTGAACCCAAAGCTAAGCACTTCTCCCAATGCAAGAAAGATCAATCTAGTAGGCCAAACCAAACTGATAATTCGAAGAGACTTGCAAAGATAACCAATCATACATAAAAGATTTCAGAGAAGAATAAAATATTGTTCATAGATAGACTTGATGCAAAACCCACAATTCATCAGATCTCGACAAACACACCGCAAAAAGAGTTACATCGAATAGATCTCGAAGAAGATCGAGGAGAACTTTGTATTGAGATTCAAAGAGAGAGAAGAAGCCATCTAGCTAATAACTATGGACCCGAAGGTCTGAAGTAAACTACTCACACATCATCGGAGGGGCCGTGGAGT
The DNA here is from genome assembly GCF_003073215.2 of Triticum urartu. Classification (NCBI taxonomy): domain Eukaryota; kingdom Viridiplantae; phylum Streptophyta; class Magnoliopsida; order Poales; family Poaceae; genus Triticum; species Triticum urartu. The sequence continues at coordinate 507,406,107 of NC_053027.1, read as the reverse complement.
TGATGTAGAGGCCCTCTGTGATCGATGCTCCCTCTGGCGGAGCTCCGGAAAAGGCCCCAAGATGGGATCTCTTGGGTACAGAAGGTTGTGGCGGTGGAAATAGGGTTTAGTGGTGCTCCTGAATGTTTTCGGGGTATGTGAACATATATAGGAGGAAGAAGTAGGTCAGTTGAGCCACGAGGAGCCCATGAGGGGGGAGGGCACGCCCAGGGGGGTAGGTGCGCCCCCTGCCTCGTGGACTCCTCGTTCGTTTCTTGACGTCCACTCCAAGTCCTCTGGATCACGTTTGTTCCAAAAATCACGCTCCCGAAGGTGTCATTTCGTTTGATATTCCTTTTCTGTGAAACACTGAAATAAGCAAAAAAAAACAGCAATTTGCACTGGGCCTTGGGTTAATAGGTTAGTCCGAAAAATAATATAAAAGTGTAAAATAAAGCCCATTAACATCCAAAACAGATAATATAATAGCATGGAACAATAAAAATTTATAGATACATTGGAGACGTATCGAGCATCACCAAGCTTAATTCTTGATCGTCCTTGAGTAGGTAAATGGTAAAAACAGAATTTTTGATGTGGAATGCTTTCTAGCATGTTCTTCAATGTATTTTCTCTAATGTGGCATGAATGTTCAGATCCGAAAGATTCAAGATAAAAGTTTATTGATGACATAAAAAATAGTAATACTCCAAGTATGCTAATCAAGCAATTATGTCTTATCAAAATAACATAGCCAAAGAAAACTTATCCCTACAAAATCATATAGTTTGGCCATGCTTCATTTTCGTCACACAAAATGCTCTCATCATGCACAACCCCGATGACAAGCCAAGCAATTGTTTCATACTTAGCCTTTTCAAACTCTTTCAACTTTTACGCAATATATGAGCGCGAGCCATGGACATAGCACTATGGGTGGAGTAGAATATGATGATTGAGGTTGTGTGAGAAGACAAAAAGGGAGAAAGTCTCACATTGACGCGGCTAATCAATGGGCTATGGAGATGCCCACCGATTGATGTCAATGCAAGGAGTAGGGATTGCCATGCAATGGATACACTAGAGCTATAAATATATGAAAGCTCATCAAAGAACCTAAGTGGATGTGCATCCAACTTGCTTCCTTATGAAGACCTAGGGCATTTGAGGAAGCCCATCATTGGAATATACAAGCCAAGTTCTATAATGAAAAATTCCCACTAGTATATGAAAGTGACAAAATAAGAGACTCTCTATCATGAAGATCATTGTGCTACTTCGAAGCACAAGTGTGGAAAAAGGATAGTAACATTGTCCCTTCTCTCTTTTTCTCTCTCTTTTTTTTGTTTGGGCCTTCTTTTTTTATGGCCTCTTTTTATTATTATTATTTTCGTCCGGAGTCTCATCCCGACTTGTGGGGGAATCATAGTCTCCATCATCCTTTCCTCACATGGGACAATTCTCTAATGATGATCATCACACTTTTATTTACTTACAACTCAAGAATTACAACTTGATACTTAGAACAAAATATGACTCTATGTGAATGCCTCCGGCGGTGTACCGGGATTGCGATGAATCAAGAGTGACATGTATGAAAAATTAAGCATGGTGGCTTTGCCACAAATATGATGTCAACTACATGATCATGCAAAGCAATATGACAATGATGCGTGTCATAATAAATGGAATGGGGGAAAGTTGCATGGCAATATATCTCGGAATGGCTATGGAAATGCCATAATAGGTAGGTATTGTGGTTGTTTTGAGGAAGATATAAGGGGGCTTATGTGTGATAGAGTGTATCATATCACGGGGTTTGGATGCACCGACGAAGTTTGCACCAACTCTCAAGGTGAGAAAGGGCAATGCACGGTACCGAAGAGGCTAGCAATGATGGAAGGGTGAGAGTGCGTATAATCCATGGACTCAACATTAGTCATAAAGAACTCACATACTTATTGCAAAAATCTACAAGTCATCAAAACCAAGCACTACGCGCATGCTCCTAGGGGGATAGATTGGTAGGAAAAGACCATCACTCGTCCCCGACCGCCACTCATAAGGAAAGCAATCAAAGAACACCCCATGCTTCAAATTTGTCACACAACGTTTACCATACGTGCATGCTACGGGAGTTGCCAACTTCAACACAAGTATTCATCAATTTCACAATTACTCAACTAGCACACCTCTAATATTACCACCTTTATATCTCAAAACAACTATCAAGCATCCAACTTCTCTTAGAAGTTAAAATTTATAACCAAAGTAAATTACCATGTTGTTCTAAAGGACTCTCAAAATGATATAAGTGAAGCATGAGAGATCAATTTTTTCTATAAAATAGAACCACCGCCGTGCTCTAAAAGATATAAGCGAAGCACTAGAGCAAAAATTATCCAACTCAAAAGATATAAGTGAAGCACATAGAGTATTCTAATAAATTCCAACTCATGTGTGTCTCTCCCAAAAGGTGTGTACAGAAAGGATGATTTTGGTAAACTAAAAATCAAAGACTCAAATCATACAAGACGCTCCAAGCAAAACACATATCAAGTGGCGAATAAAAATATAGCTCCAAGTAAAGTTACCGATGGACGAAGACGAAAGAGGGGATGCCTTCCGGGGCATCCCCAAGCTTAGGCTTTTGTTTGTCCTTGGATTTTACCTTGGGGTGCCTTGGGCATCCCCAAGCTTAGGCTCTTGCCACTCCTTGTTCCATAATCCATCAAATCTTTACCCAAAACTTGAAAACTTCACAACACAAAACTTGAAAGAAAATCTCGTGAGCTCCGTTAGTAAAAGAAAACAAACCACCACTTCAAGGTACTGTAATTAACTCATTCTTTATTTATATTGGTGTTAAACCTACTGTATTCCAACTTTTCTATGGTTCATAAACTCTATTACTAGCCATAGATTCATCAAAATAAGCAAACAACACACGAAAAACAGAATCTGTCAAAAACAAAACAGTCTGTAGTAATATGTAGGTTTCGAATACTTCTGGAACCCCAAAAATTCTAAAATAAATTGATGGAAGTGAGGAATTTATCTATTAATCATCTGCAAAAAGAATTAACTAAATATATCTCTCCAGTAAAAAAATGGCAGCAAATCTCGTGAGCGCTAAAGTTTCTGTTTTTTACAGCAAGATCGCAAAGACTTTCCCCAAGTCTTCCCAAAGGTTCTACTTGGAACAAACACTAATTAAAAGCATAAAACCACATATAAACAGAGGCTAGATGAATTATTTATTACTAAACAGAATCAAAAAGCAAGAAACAAAAATAAAATTGGGTTGCCTCCCAACAAGCGCTATCGTTTAACGCCCCTAGCTAGGCATTGGCAATTTCGATGATGCTCACATGAAAGACAAGAATTGAAGCACTAAGAGAGCATCATAAAACACGTGACAAACACATCTCCAAATAAATTTCAATATCAAAAGAAGAATGACCCCAATTAACTAAAGTCATGACCTCTCCAAACCCACTTTTATCAAAAATTTCATAAGATTGAACATTCTCCAAATATGTGGGATCTAAAGTTGACACTCTTCCAAACCCACTTTCAATAATATTGCAAACGCTATTATCAATCTCATATTCATCATGGGGCTTAAATAAATTTCAATATCAAAAGAAGAATGACCCCAATCATGATCATTGCAACAAATAGTAGTCATAGCAAAACTAGCATCCCCAAGCTTGAGCTTTTGCATATCATTAACACAATTGACATTAGAAAAAAATATAATAACACCATTGCAATCACGCTTTTCATCAAAGGAACTATCAAGTATGGGTGCAATAGCGACGATCTCATGTTTAACGTAAGGAACTATAGCAAATTCATCTTCATAAATATTGGCATCATGGCCACAAGAATAGCAAGCATCATGTTCATCAAGGGATATTTCAATCAAATCATCGGAATCATAGTTATCTATAGATTCATGCATATCATTATTTTCTTCCAAAGCAATGGTCATTCTTTCAATAAATTCTTTGACATAGACATTATGAGCATAGTTTTCATAACAATATTTAAGTATGTCAAAATTTTGAAAGAAGTATACATAACCCCCTGAACTTTCAGGTTTGGGTTACATCACCCCCTCAACTCAAAAACAGGTTATTTAATCCCCTAAACTTTGCAATACCGGATAAAATACCCCCCGGAAGACTTTCAAGCTGGTTTTGAAGATGGTTTCCCTGACGTGGCACAATGACCTGGTTTCGTTGGTTGAGCTATGTACTGCCACTGCAGAGCCCCTGCTCCGAGTGCGTTGGACACCGAGAGTGCCAGTGCGGAGCCCTAGTCGTCGCCGCTTGGCGCACAGGAGGCTACCACATGCCTCGCCCTTGCCGCGCTCGGCAGGCCGCCATGAGCCTTACCCTCGCCGCCGTCGCTTGGCGCATAGGAGGCCGCCATGAGTCTCACCCTCACTGCTGCCACTCGGCACACTGGAGGCTGCCACGAGCTTTGGCGTTTGGCGTCACCGCCGTCCGTCGGCGCACGAGTGGCCGGCACTAGCCTAGCCCTCGCCACCATGGCTTGGCGCACAGGAGGCCACCACGAGCCTTGCCATTGTTGTCATCGTTCGACGCGGGAGGCTGCCACAAGCACGCACTTGAAGCCGTCACTCAGCGCATGGGAGTCCGTGACGAGGACGTCCTTGAAGCAGTCACTCAGCACACCGGAGACCGCGGCGCGCACGTCCTTGAAGTCGTTGCTCAGCGCACGGGAGACCGCCACGAGCACACCCTCGCCACCGCATTTGGTGCAAGGGAGATTGCTATGCCCGCATGTGTGGACTTCCTGGTGGTCGACGTGTGGAGGTCGGACACATCGACGGTGCTGGTGGTAGCCTGGCCTAGGGCGAGAGGGCTGGTAGTGGTGCGCCACAGCGACGGGAAGCGACATGCCGCAAGGGTCGCACGGTCTGTACACTAGCAGGTGCACAAGGCATCAGTTTCTTGCATGTCAGGGTAGGCAAGGTGCCCACCACGGTCCGTCACAACCAATCCGCCATGGTTAGTTTGCAAATGAGGTCACCTAGCTGCTAGCTGGCCGAGCGTGTAAGCAGTCAGCTAGTACTAGACGGATTTGTTGATTGCACTGAGCAGCTAGCTAGCCGAGGGCATTGAACAAAAAATTTAGGCGGGCGCACAAGAAGTGTTCAACCAACTGCCAACGCAGTGATGCTTCTCCTCTTTGCCTCGTTGCCAAAACCACCATCGAAAACCACTAATCACGGTGCTAGGGGGTGTTTTGTCTGGTATTGCAAAGTTTGGGGGATTAAGTAACTGGTTTTTTAGTTGAGGGGTGATGTACCCCAAACGTGAAAGTTAAGGGGGTATATACACTTCTTTCCAAAATTTTCAGATTCGTAGAGAGTAATATCATACTTTTCAATCAAAGAAGCAACTTCATAAGCTCCCTTAAAAGTAACAAATTCTTCAATTTGTTCGATATCGTAGTAACTATAAATACCCTTTGCATAAGAAGATAAGATTTCATTATCATTAAACTCACATAGGTAGGGGAGGTGTTTTTTAGGGTTCTTAGAGCAACAAGTAAGATCACAAATTTCACAAAGATTCCAATCATAACATAGCAATATGTTTATTTGATCCCATAAGAGTCTCCCTTTTTCAGACAAACGGTGACGCACAAAATTAGCATGCTCATCTAAAGATTTCCCATCAACTAGGCTAGTTCGGGTTTCAGCACGAGCGCATAAGGATCGAAGATGATCCAAGTAGAACACTTTAAGTGGATCCATATCAATAGATTTTTAGCAAGCAAAGATGCAAGCAAACAGAAGGCACATGGAAACACAAAGAAAGATACATACGGGAAAAGGTGGACGGAAAAAGAGGGCGAATAAAACGGCAAGGGTGAAGTGGGGGAGAGGAAAACGAGAGGCAAATGGCAAATAATGTAATGAAATGGATAAGAGTTTGTGATGGGTACTTGCTATGTCTTGACTTGTGCGCAGATCTCCCCGGCAACGGTGCCAGAAATCCTTCTTGCTACCTCGTGAGCACTGCGTTGGTTTTTCCTTGAAGAGGAAAGGGTGATGCAGCAAAGTAGCGTAAGTATTTCCCTCAGTTTTTGAGAACCAAGGTATCAATCCAGTAGAAGGCCACACGCAAGTCCCTCGTACCTACACAAACAAATAAGAACCTCGCAACCAACACGATAAAGGGGTTGTCAATCCCTTCACGGTCACTTACGAGAGTGAGATCTGATAGAGATAATAATAATAAGATAAATATTTTGGTATTTTTATGATATAGATTGATAGTACAAATTGCAAAGTAAAATAGATTGGAAACTTATATGATGGAAAATAGACCCGGGGGCCATAGGTTTCACTAGTGGCTTCTCTCAAGATAGCGTAAGTATTACGGTGGGTGAACAAATTACTGTCGAGAAATTGATAGAAAAGCGAATAATTATGAGAATATCTAGGCATGATCATGTATATAGGCATCACGTCTGTGACAAGTAGACCGACTCTTGCCTGCATCTACTACTATTACTCCACACATCGACCGCTATCCAGCATGCATCTAGAGTATTAAGTTCATAAGAACAGAGTAACGCATTAGGTAATATGACATGATGTAGAGGGATAAACTCAAGCAATATGATATAAACCCCATCTTTTTATCCTCGATGGCAACAATACAATACGTGTCGTTTCCCTTTCTGTCACTGGGATCGAGCACCGCAAGATTGAACCCAAAACTAAGCACTTCTCCCATTGCAAGAAAGATCAATCTAGTAGGCCAAACCAAACTGATAATTCTAAGAGACTTGCAAAGATAACCAATCATACATAAAAGATTTCAGAGAAGAATTAAATATTGTTCATAGATAGACTTGATCATAAACCTACAATTCATCGGATCTCGACAAACACACCGCAAAAAGAGTTACATCGAACAGATCTCCAAGAAGATCGAGGAGAACTTTGTATTGAGATTCAAAGAGAGAAAAGAAGCCATCTAGCTAATAACTATGGATCCGAATGTCTGAAGTAAACTACTCACACATCATCGAAGGGGCCATGGAGTTGATGTAGAGGCCCTCCGTGATCGATGCCCCCTCCGACGGAGCTCCGGAAAGGGCCCCGAGATGGGATCTATTGGGTACAGAAGGTTGCGGCGGTGGAAATAGGGTTTCGTGGTGCTCCTGGATGTTTTCGGGGTATGTGAACATATATAGGACGAAGAAGTAGGTCAGTTGAGCCACGAGGGGCCCACGAGGGGGGAGGGCACGCCCCCCTGCCTCGTGGACTCCTCGTTCATTTCTTGACGTCCACTCCAAGTCCTCTGGATCACGTTTGTTCCAAAAATCACGCTCCCGAAGGTTCATTCCGTTTGGACTCCGTTTGATATTCCTTTTCTGCGAAACACTGAAATAGGCAAAAAAACAACAATTTGCACTGGGCCTTGGGTTAATAGGTTAGTCCCAAAAATAATATAAAAGTGTAAAATAAAGCCCATTAACATCCAAAACAGATAATATAATAGCATGGAACAATCAAAAATTATAGATACGTTGGAGACGTATCAATTTACTTTTCCGTTGCAACTATTACAATCACTATAAAACCAAAACTATTACTTTTGCTACCGTTACCGCTACTATCATATTACTTTGCTACTAAATACTTTGCTGCGGATATTAAGTTTCCATGTGTGGTTGAATTGATAACTCAGCTGCTAATACTTGAGAATATTCTTTGGCTCCCCTTGTGTCGAATCAATAAATTTGGGTTGAATACTCTACCCTTGAAAACTGTTGCGATCCCCTATACTTATGGGTTATCAAAGCTTCACCATAATGTATTGTGGCTCTGAAGTGGCCTCTTTCGTGTGCGTGCCCAAACACCCTAGAGTAACATGATCCACAAGAAAAAGTAGGGGGTCAAATTTTGTTTGGTGTAAGTGTGGACTTAGGTCGTCTCCCTCAAATCCTAGAAGATAAACAAGTTTGAGTGGCTAGTGAGAGAGATCAGGAAAAAATAAGCTTTGGACAACAATGCAGGAGAGATCGAGGGGCAAGAGGTTTGTCAAAGGAGAAAAAACCTCCTTTATATAGCCCCCCTCCCGAATCCAACTATTATCCGTATCTTTTGCAGTAAATGCTACTTCTGCTCCGGAGAGCGGTACTACCACTTGGTCCCTTCAAACAGTAACGCGACGATGTAAGAGGTACCGCTGCTTAGAACCGTGGTAGTATCTACTATTAAAAATAGCTGGTATTGTTGTAACAGTACTGCCCTGGTACCATGGGGAAACCAGTGGGGAATTAGCCCACTGCAGTACTTCGTCCAGAACTTGGCCAGGTAGTTCCTCTCCAACAGGGGAGTGGTACTTCTGGTCAAGGGGCGGTACTACCGGCCTACTTGTAGAGTTAAAGTACACACGTCCCAAAAGGTACAACCGGTTAATACACCGGTAGTGTCGACTCAAATATATAGCTGGCACTTTCGCTCTAGTACTACTCCAAAATAGTAGGGAATCGCCCCACTGCAGTAGCAGGTGCGGTACTTGGCCCGGTAGTGCCCCTCCAGCAGGGGAGCAGTACTACTGGCCTAGTAAGTGGTACTATCAACCTGGAGTGTCAGCATAAGTACTGCTCCCACTTGGGGAGCGGTACTACTGCCTGGTATGGCGATACTACCAGGTAGCAGTCATCATGCACACTGGAAGAAGTTGAGGCTCTACTCGAAAACATGGGAAGGTAATGTGGGTGCAACTTTGGTCTTATGTACGTGTTTGATTCTACCCATACCTTCCAACGCAAACCCCCTCTTAATAGTCGGATTTCCTACAACCCAAAGAAAATAAATCGTCGTCTTCACACTTTCCTTACATAGGGAAACCTAACTGTATTTTGCCACTTCCGAATATGCATGTGTAGCTCAAGTACACAATTAGTCCGCAAATTGCGATGTCATCAACATCAAAACCACTTAGGGAGGAAAATTCCCTATTCAATTAATCTGTGTAGATATGGGCCTCTGTGCAACTCAATAAACTTGTGAGAACGTTATCTGGGGCCTCCACCAATACCTTAGGGTTGCGAAGCCAGTCTTGGTAATCACCTCAAGGAAAGAAAGACCACCTTTTAGCTGAGCTAGACTACCTTGATGAGAAAGCAAACTTATTGGACACCTATGTGACAGAGTGGGCCAGGCGCTACTAGTTGGAGGATTGAATGTAGTTCATTCTTAGATTAGATGCAAGGAACTTTACTGGCGACTATGGGACCGTCGACAATGGCTGATAGAGGACCACACTAACACCTCCTTCCATGCCATAGCTAATTGCACACAACATTGATTACACCATTGATGCGCCATTCACCTGTCGTGGGACAATAATTGCGTACTATCTAAGTCGTTGGTGTTCCAACAACACATATAATAGTTTCATCGAACCTTGTCGGGGTCATGCGATCAAGGAGGAGGCTTGATCACACATAATTCATGGGAATCCAAAAGGAGGGTGTGGGACTCGCTCAATGTAGCGATGCCACACCTTTCTCTACAACTGAGGTTGAGGAAGCGATCAAGGCAACCAAGATAGCATGGCTTTAGGGGTAGATAGGTTATTGTTGTTGAAATCTTTTATTCGAAGTTTTGGCTTCTCCTCGAGGAACGTGTGTTCTAGCTTTGGAAGGTATTTTTGGGAGGTGTAGTGGATATAAAAGAAAGACGTTGAACTTCGATATTCTAAAGTCAATTCATATGGTCCCTGAGGCGGACTAGATTAGGCATTATCGACCTATTGTACCGATGAACATGATTTGTGATTTCATTGCCAAAGTATTTCTCTCACGGTTTCTTAATGAGTGGTGCATCCAAACCAGTTTGCCTTTACCCGAGGTGTGAGCATTCTTTATGGGATCATCGTGCTTCATGAGGTCATTCACAAGTTTAATTTCTCTAGGGAGGACGGTAAGATGGGATTTTCCTAGGTGGTTATGCACAAAAAGAACGTCTATTTTTGGTGGGTGAATTGTGCGGTGCAATTGGTCTGGAGAAACAAAATTTACCATCAATAGCAAAGAGTGAAAGGATCTTTAAAAAAACATTTGGGAGTGCGCGAGCGTGGCCCATTGTCTATGTTCATTTTTCAGTTTAGTGGTGGAGATTGTGTCTGCTATGCGGATGGAGGCAAGGGAGAGGGGCATATTCACATTGTGGCCATACACTTGGTCCATAGAGGCTATTTGATCCTCAATATGCTAAAGATACGCTCATCTCCATCCGCAATGACCCTATGGATATTATGAACCTTAAATTCCTTTCCACCATCCAAATACATATATTGCAGAATCATGGTTTCCGAACTAAATGTATGGTATAGCACGCGACATTTTAATCTTGCATTTACCCTATTCATAATTATACATTTCAATCAAGAGAGGTCTAAGAGGATTAGATTTGATTTAACTATTGAAGTAACAACATTACTGATTTAACTGTGAACGGAGTGAGTACTGTATACTGCCATACGAAAAGGTCACCGCGTACAAGTGCGTACTAGTACCTTCTTGTGTACAGTATTCGGTATGCACGGCACTGTATGCACGCACAGTAGCAGCAGACCATCACTGCTGTCTACTAGCACGGTCCCTTAACGTGTCACCTAGATAGCTAGCCACACAGGTCAGTTCTGATCAGACTGCGCTCCACATCAGCCGGTGCACGGCATGGCCCGGCCGGTGCTGTCCGACACCGGCCGTCTGCAGGCGCGCCTAGCAGCTACGTACGTAGACACTGGACTACTGGAGGGAAAAGGTGTACCTATACTGGCCTCGCCGCTGGCTGCAGCATGCAGGCTGACGAGCGGCGATCCAGAGTTCCAGACCCCCTCCGATTGCCGAAGGGACACGCCCGGCTGCATCCGAGAAGCTGTGGGCGCTGATGATTGCTGAGCGCATGGGAACCCGAGAAGAAGTTTCGACTTTCGGGTGCTGTGAACTTCACTTACGTTTGTATCGTTTTAGGTTGCTTGGCATGCTTGCCGCTATCGTTTTCCATAGAATTATGTAAATCGACGGAAAACTGTTTCGGGGTCAGCCCACTCGGGTCGTCGGATGCAAAACCAACGGTCAGATGCCCTTCTCCAACCTTCTGCCTTCCCTATTCATTTTCTTCCCCAAGCCACCCCATGGACTAACGGCCGGACCGCCAGCCGCCGCCAACCGCGGAGGGTGGCGCTCCCGCGCCAGCCTCGCCGTCCTGCCCTCGCCTCAACTGCCTCCCACTAACGTCCACGGTCATCCCTCTAACCCCAACGATGACAATTTTTTTCCGGCAAAACTGCACCACCCCCACACCCCTAGGATATATAATGGGGCCATCTGCCAGTCTAAGATAGATACAGGGGTCGTCTTTCACCCTAAGATAGACCAAGAGGACTTTCTCCAGCGAGCCGTCTGCTACTTCTTTCTATCCTCTGTCGGCTGCTTGTTCCTTTCGAAATCCCCACTGACTCAAAATGCGTTTTCAGGTGACTGATGTGTGGCTAAACTGGTTATTTTCAATCAATATATCAAGTCTCTATCTTTACTACTCCCTCTATCAGCGACAATTAATACGTATGAGAGAGTTACTTAAATGTCTACTATTTAAAAAATGAATAACATTCTTTTCATGCCAACAGAGTTTTTCGTCTAACCTTACGTATCCCCCATGGTCTCACCGTTTTGACCCCTCCCCCCCCCCTTATATTTCTGTTTTTTTTCACCGGTTTTCCTTAAAAACCTCTTGAATGTCCTATCTTTTATTGACTTATCAAATAAAATTATACTCCAACAACCTATGGGTAATAAGAGATTGTGTAAGCCGAAAAGTTCTTATCAAATAAGCGATTTTTATTTAGGTAGGTAAATCACGGGTAGGATTTTATAAAAATTTATTTATATAATTACATTAATTTGGGAAGGTAAATCACATGCTAACATACTAGAATATGTTTATCTTGTTGCAACACACGGGCAATTATTTAGTTGATATAAAAAATAAATTCAGCATCTCCAACAACCGATATGTGAACATTTTTAGCATCGACCTGATATAAATAAACATATTCATCCTATGCAACAACATCATATGTTTACACCATTATTGGTGCTATAAATGCCGGATTTTGTCTCATGCTATCTTGATCTGGTGGCCCTGATCGCCATCACTCCCTCTAGGCCACCTTCTCCAAGGATGCATATAATCTTGTTATGCACAAAGACAAGAGGACTCTGGTGCAGCATCGATACACTCTTCCAAGGTTTCAATGAAGTAAAGATCTTCACTTGGCTACTTTTTGGAGATAGGCCCTTTCCTCGTGCCTTGGTGCAAGCATGTACTCCCTCTGTTCACAAATATAAGATGTTTTACATATTTCAATATAGATTGTAACGAGTGAACAAAAACACTAAAACATTCTACACCGATTCAGGAAAAAAAGCTAAAACATCTTATAGTTGTGAATGAAGGAAGTAACTCTTGCCAGTTTGTTGTCACTCTTTGAGTAATGCACTGATGTGGGGATTCCCTCTCCCCGCACAATTGTTACAAAACTAAGACATCATCTCACCTCGAATCCACCTCGTCTCAATTGGTTCATCTGCATCCGCAACAACAGTTGATCCAGCCCCAAGAGTGTCTTGTCTCCATCGAGGTCATGTTCGCGGCAACACTATCTCTAGCTTGGACACAAAGCTTGCCTCTTGCAGTGCCATAGTGTCTCCGGCTCGCCGACCAATATGAACGAGAAGGGGTGTGCATCAAACTAAAAGAAAATATGTTGCCCGGTTGAAAAACACAATAGCTAAATGTAAGCTGACCGAACTTACTATCTGTCTAAGTGGATTTTGTGGGAGAAGGAACGGTTGGAGAAGGAAGAATAAACAAGGGCGTATTTTGATCTTAATCAAAATGCCCAAAAATTCGATTTACCCAAAATATTTTTTTAGGCAACTTACATATAGCTGGACCATTGAAAACAATCATGCAATTATTAGCATAAGCATTGATTTTTTATAGAGGTCAGCTGACCTGTTATGTTCTGCAATTGTACACCCAACTAATATACCTGTGAACTTAACTTTAGAAATGCATAGTACGAGTTAGCTAGTACTCCTTCCAGAATTACTTGTCGCGAAGATGAATGTATCTAGACGTATTTAATTTTACATACATCTACTTCTATTCATTTCTGCGACAAATAATTCGAGATGGAGAGAGTAGTATACAATTCTGATCGCAAGTTAGTTAGAGGAACTCCTCAGAAACTTGATTGTTCGGCGTTTATGCTTGGGTGCGTTCCAGCTTGCACGTGCATAGCTAAGGTTACAACGCAAAGGAACTCCGGGGAACTCTAGTGCATCCACTTGCTTGACAAAACTGCAAAGAAACAAACGACAGTATTCTACACGACGGTGTTGCATTGCATTCCTAGCTAATGCCTGCCGAAGTCAAAAAGCACATCGCACGTATATAGGCCCCAGCTGATCATATGCATGTTTACCTGTGGCAAAAGCCTAAGTAATCTAGACTAGGGACGCGCTGCATAGCTGGGGCATAATTATTAATTACTTCATGATTGAAGACAGAAACGGGGAGCATGAATTCACTGTTACAGAATATTGAATATGGATCACATACGAACTGAAATTAGTGAACGAACACATTAAAACATATCTATATATCAAAAAAAGTTAAAACATCTTATACTTTCTCTGTTCCAAAGCGTCGTAACTAAAACCATGACACTTGTTTTGGAACGAGGGGTAATAATGAACGGAGGGAGTATATGATGCCGCCCTCTGCTGCTAATCCAACCACAAGCAAAACTGCGTACACCATCTAAGGTCTTGCATGAGAGAACGAGGCTATCATGTAGCCAAAGAAAACTTGCCGACCTCGAGTGGAGAAGGGGCCGGCAAGTCATCCTTGGCTACACAAACAGGAGCACCTCATCCCCACATGCGAGACCTTGGATGATTTCTTCATCGTCACCCATAGGACGCGCTCTCACCTGACGGCTCTAGAGGAGGAGGAGGAAGACAAGCTAGCGCCCGGTGGGCAACGCGAGATCGGCCGTATAGCTAGAGCAGATAGAAGGCGGAGCGAGCGCCTATAAATAAGCTGCCTGCAAAGCGAGCAACGAGTCCGGGTGCCTGTGGGAGAGACAGACTCACGGGCCCTCGGACGCTCTGCGACACAGATCAGAAGAGAAGAGATGTGTATTTAATGAAGATCGCCGTTCGATCGCTGGGCACAGGAGCCCAACACGCCCCCCCCCCCCCCCCCCCCCCCCCCCCCTGGCCTGCTGCGCTGCATGGATGTGATCACATCGCCGAACCGACAGGTCTACACAAACAGGAGAGGAGGCAGCTGCTAGGCTTGGTAACGTTTCATCTCAGGCATGCATGCCTCGTTGCTACCAGCTCCGGCCTGGTTTACTCTCTTTTTGTTGCAGGTCATATTTTGAACGTAATTTTACTAAATAAAGTAGATATACGTAGAAAATAAATACTCATTCCGTCCCATAATATAAATGTGTTTTTGACATTATATAGTTTTTTATGACATGTGTTAACAATTGTTAGTCAAATCAAACTTAACCAAAATACGACGAGGACTAATAAACTCAAACGGACATAGTAGAACTTTTTGCAGATACTGGCACGTGAACCACATGCCGTACGATGCTGGTCCGCGCGCCCCACCATGCAAGCCAGAATGCCCAATAAGATTAAGATTGACGTACAACTCACGGGAAAAGATCATACAGAAACTGTGCTTAGGGCCGGGCATCTCCAACGCTATATCTCAATTGAACACATCAAACATCCATGGATACATTCGGATGTGTGCGCGGAGAGTGATAACAAGCCGGTCATCCAACCACATACTTCATTTGTCTGAAAATACTTGTCAGAGAAATGAATGTATCCAGATATATTTTAGTTTTAGATACATCCATTTTTAATTAGTTCTGCGACAAGTAATTTCGAACGGAGGAAGTACATCAAATCGGAACGGTTGGCTGGCCAGACAAACTTAAATAAAGGAAAACAGGCACATGAGTTGTGAGAACATATGATTCAACTGATAGCACGCCAACTTGACAGTCTGGACTCCCCAAAGCTCCTCCACGGTTGTGTGAGATTTAGCGGATTTCAGTGGTCCAAACTGGTCTACGGACGTTTGGTGCATCGTATTAAATAAGTAGCTAAAAGTGTCTAGACCATACGGTCTGAACACTTAGGGACGCTTTCAAAGTATGGCATTGGAGATGCCCTTTGGGGCTTCCCAGTGCTCTAGGGGTATACGTGTGCTAAGCATGACACATAAGCGAGAAAATGACATGTCAAAGTAATTACGGTGGAGAGGGATCACTTTGATGACCCTAGGAAGAAATAATACAAGCATGTGAACCTAAGCAAAATATTTAAATGATGGAAGCTCGCCAATGCATGGAATGTTTTAGTTGCTAAATAATTAAATGAAGGAAACTTAGTTACAACAAGTTAAGCATCATATGCATTGGGGATTTTAGTTGCTATTTTAATGTGCTTAGCACCTAATCTCAGCATCAGTACATTAGAAGATGCCTTAGGGAACTCCAATGGGCCAACCCAAACGAGCATAAAATGTGTCCACTTTTTGTCCATTTAGGTCATGAGTCAGACACAAAAAGTTCGAACGTGTCGCCGGCCCACAAGTGCGTGCATTTCAGATCTTTGACAAAATTTTCAAATTAAAATATATAAATTGCCACCAAAAGTCCATTTGTTACATTAATTAAAATTAAATTAAAGCCCTGGTCTATTGATGGTCGTCGCCGTCGTCCTCGTCCACGAGGTCGATGTAGACCGGAGCAGGCAATGGCCATGCACATTGCCGACGGCACATGCGGGGGCACCTCCTACTCCTCCGGCGTTTACGGCTCCACCTGTTGCACGGGCTTCTACTACTCCAGCGCCTACGGCTCTGCCTGCAGCACGGGCTCCTGTTGCTCCGGCTCTACGCCCACCCACTCAGGTGTGCATGTGAACGTGGAGGTCCACGAGCATTAGTGCCCCACCAGTAGCGCCAGTGTCCACGGCTACTGCTCTGGCTCAGGCACAGGCGAGGACGGGCGCCAGGGCGCGGCGACCTGTACTCCAGTCGGTTCGGTCAGTGCTGGTGGCAGGGCAGGCCACGTCGTGAGCTCGTTGAGCTGCAAGTATTTGATGGCCTTCTTCAAGGCCTCGTCGGACTTCTCCTCCGAGTCATCCAACGTCGGCTGTGGTGGTGGAGCGCATGCGTGCAGGGTATGGGGCACTTGCGCATGGCCCAAGAAGCACGTCCCGCAGCGCTGGTCGTGCTCATTAGTGAACCACATGTCATAGTGCGTGTAGTCCACACCGAGTCTTGGCAAAGGTCGGCCTGCAGTTGACCGTGACGGTGGCGGATCTCCGCCTCCTGCGTGCAACCTGCGGCCGGCACGGGTGGCACTGGAACCCTATCTGAGTTCTACTACCAGCCGCATGACAGGTTCACGTCTAGCCAAGGCACGGGGATGTCCATTCTCCCAATAGTGTCAGCACCGCTGGACGAAACGTAGATGCGGTCGCGCGCCGGCAACTGATGGAAATATGCCCTAGAGGCAATAATAAAATAGTTATTATTATATTTCCTTAATCATGATAAAGGTTTATTATTCATGCTAGAATTGTATTGACCGGAAATTTAAATACATGTGTGGATACATAAACAAATACTGTGTCCCTAGTAAGCCTCTACTAGACTAGCTCGTTGATCAAAAGATGATTAAGGTTTCCTAACCATAGACATGAGTTGTCATTTGATAACGGGATCACATCATTAGGGATCACATCAAAAGATGATTAAGGTTTCCTTCGATGATGAGATCATGCAACTCCTGGATACTGGAGGAATACCTTGTGTGCTATCAAACGTCACAATATAACTGAGTGATCATAAAGATGCTCTACAGGTATCTCTGAAGGTGTCTGTTGAGTTGGCGTGAATCGAGATTGAGATTTGTCACTCAGTGTATCGAAGAGGTATCTCTAGGCCCTCTCAGTAATACACATCATAAGAAGCTTGCAAGCAAAGTGACTAATGAGTTAGTTACGAGATGATGTATTACGGAACGAGTAAAGAGACTTACAGGTAACGAGATTGAAATAGGTATGGAGATACCGACGATTGAATCTCGGGCAAGTAACAGACCGACAGACAAAGAGAATTACGTATGTTGTCATAAGATTCGACCGATAAAGATCTTCGTAGAATATGTAGGAACCAATATGGGCATCCAGGTCCCGTTGTTGGTTATTGAACAGAGAGGTGCCTCGGTCATGTCTACATCATTCTCAAACCCATAGGGTCCACACGCTTAGCGTTCTTTGACGATATAGTATAATATGAGTTATGTGAGTGGATGGCTGAATGTTGTTTGGAGTCTTGGATGAGATCACGGACATGACAAGGAGCTCCGGAATGGTCCAGAGATAAAGATTGATATATAGGACGATAGTATTTGGTCACCGGAAAGGTTTCGGAAGTACTAGGGATTTATCGAAGTGCCGGAAGGGGTTCCAGGAGGCCATCGGTAAGGGATGGGCAATTATGGGCCAAAGGGGGGAGCACACCAGCCCACAAGGGGGCTGGCGTGCCCCTCCACCCCTGCCCACTGATACGTCTCCAACGTATCTATAATTTTTGATTGTTCCATGCTATTATATTATCAACCTTGGATGTTTTATATGCATTTATATGCTACTTTATATGATTTTTGGGACTAACCTATTAACCTAGAGCCTAGTGCCAGTTTCTGTTTTTTCCTTGTTTTTAAGTATCGCAGAAAAGGAAAATCAAACGGAGTCCAATTGACCTAAAACTTCACGGAGATCATTTTTGGACCAGAAGAAGCCCACGGAGTACCGGAGGTGGGCCAGAAGAGTCCCGAGGCCACCACAAGGGTGGGGGCGCGCCCTACCCCCCTGGGTGCGCCCCCTGCCTCGTGGCCCCCCTGGCCGACTTCTTTCGCCTATATATATCCATATACCCTAGAAACATCGGAGAGCAGAATAGATCGGGAGTTCCGCCGTGAGAAGCCTTTGTAACCACCGAAAACCAATCTAGACCCGTTCCAGCACCCTGTCAAAGGGGGGAATCCCTCTCCGGTGGCCATCTTCATCATCCCGGCGCTCTTCATGACGAGGAGGGAGTAGTTCTCCCTCGGGGCTGAGGGTATGTACCAGTAGCTATGTGTTTGATCTCTCTCTCTCTCTCTCTCGTGTTCTTGAGGTGGCACGATCTTGATGTATCGCGAGCTTTGCTATTATATTTGGATCTTATGATGTTTCTCCCCCTCTACTCTCTTGTAATGGATTGAGTTTTCCCTTTGAAGTTATCTTATCGGATTGAGTCTTTAAGGATTTGAGAACACTTGATGTATGTCTTGCACGTGCTTATCTGTGGTGACAATGGGATATCATGTGATCCACTTGATGTATGCTTTGGTGATCAACTTGCAAGTTCCGTGACCTCGTGAACTTATGCATAGGGGTTGGCACACATTTTCGTCTTGGCTCTCCGGTAGAAACTTTGGGGCACTCTTTGAAGTTCTTTGTGTTGGTTGAATAGATGAATCTGAGATTGTGTGATGCATATCGTATAATCATACCCACGGATACTTGAGGTGACATTGGAGTATCTAGGTGACATTAGGGTTTTGGTTGATTTGTGTCTTAAGGTGTTATTCTAGTACGAAATCTATGATAGATCGAACGGAAAGAATAGCTTCATGTTATTTTACTACGGACTCTTGAATAGATCGATCAGAAAGGATAACTTTGAGGTGGTTTCGTACCCTACCATAATATCTTCGTTTGTTCTCCGCTATTAGTGACTTTGGAGTGACTCTTTGTTGCATGTTGAGGGATAGTTATATGATCCAATTGTGTTATTATTGTTGAGAGGAATTGCACTAGTGAAAGTATGAACCCTAGGCCTTGTTTCCTAGCATTGCAATACCATTTACGCTCACTTTTATCACTAGTTATCTTGCTGTTTTTATATTTTCAAATTACAAAAACCATTATCTACTATCCATATTGCACTTGTATCACCATCTCTTCGTCGAACTAGTGCACCTACACAATTTACCATTGTATTGGGTGTGTTGGGGACACAAGAGACTCTTTGTTATTTGGTTGCAGGGTTGCTTGAGAGAGACCATCTTCATCCTACACCTCCCATGGATTGATAAACCTTAGGTCATCCACTTGAGGGAAATTTGCTACTGTCCTACAAACCTCTGCACTTGGAGGCCCACAACGTCTACAAGAAGAAGGTTGTGTAGTAGACATCAAGCTCTTTTCTGGCGCCATTGCCGGGGAGGTTAGCACTTGAATGTATATCTTTAGATCTTGCAATCGAATCTTTTTGTTTCGTGTTTTAGCACTAGTTTAGTTTATAAAAGAAAACTACAAAAAATAGAATTGAGTTTGTCTCACACGCTTCATCATTTTAATATCTTTCGTGAGAATGATGGAAAGGAAAATTGTGCTCAAGTGCTAGGAGAAGAAGTCTATAAAATGTTTGGCACTAAATCTTTGAATGATGAGCATGATTGCAATGTTATTAGTATGAACTCTTTGAATATCCATAGTACTAATGATGATTGCACTAGTCATGATGAAAATATCTCTTATAAGCATGTCGATTTTTGTGGAGTGCATAGAGTTTGCAATTACATACCAAAGAGGGAAGATAGATTTTGCAAGAGGCATAAGTATTTGGAAACTAAATGGTTGCAAGAAAGGCTAGATGTTTGTGCTGAAAATTTAAACTTTCTTGGCCCTACTTGTGAAGTTTGCAATGAACGTGATCATTTCAGTACCCAATGCAAATTGTTTCATGATCGTATCATGTCCAAAAATTGTGATGACTTGATTTCCCTTGCACATCATAATGAACTTAGTTTGCTCTTGGGTTATGAAGAAATGAAACGTATATCTAAGGTTATTCCAGAATTTGCCCTTCATAGAGTTCTTAATTTTGATCTAGAGGAAATTTATATGTATTATGCGGTGAATCGCATTGAAAATCCTTATATTGCCAATTACATAAAGAAAAGAAAATAAATAGAGGATGAAGAGAATACTAATGAAAGGGAAGAGACTTCCTAATATCCTCCTATTATTTCTTATGATGAATCAGGTAACGAGGAGGAGCCTCCTATTCAACCAATCTCATTAATAAGGAGCTCCGAAAAGAGGATTAAACCCACACATGATGTGAAGAAGAAAAAGAAAAGACGGAGAAGCAAAGGTAAAAATGTATCCCTTCCAAATGATGTTGCTCCTGTTTCTCATTGTGATGATGATAATTGATATACTATTGGTGCTATCCATACTATTAATGATGAGAGTGATTATGCTTATGATATGAAAAGGCCCAAGCTTGGGGATGCTATGTTTGATGAAGATGATGTTTTTGAAAATATATTTGCTACAAATAATGTTTTTCCCAAGCTTGGGGATGCTATGTTTAATGAAGATGATATTTGTAGTCTCCCAAGTTTTGATATGCAAATTTATTATGATGATAGCATGCCTCCTACTTATGATGATTATATTGATGAAAGTGGGTTTGGAAGAGTGTCAACTTTAGGAAGTAATGATCCCACTATTCTGGAGGATGTTTAATCCTATTTTGACAATTATGAAAGTGGATTTGGAGAGGTCATGACTTTATTTAGTAATGATTCCACTACCTTGGAAGAGGTTTCAATCGATTATGATGGGAACAAAGTTGCTACTTATGATGATTATTGTGATGACACTTATGCTATAAAAAGTAGTGATGATTATATTTATAAAACTTGTCATGATTATGATTACCCTTTTCTGAACATTACTCTTTTAATGTGGAAACAATTTATAGTATGCGATTTTCTTATGATACTCCAACTATTCCGAATGAGAAGAATTTTGCTTATGTGGAGAGTAGTAAATTTTCTATGCTTGTAGATCATGAAAGCAATGCTTTATGTGATGGTTATATTGTTGAATTCATTCATGATGCTACTGAAAATTATTATGAGGGAGGAATATATGCTCGTAGGAATTGCAATAATATCAAGTTTCCTCTCTATGTGTTGAAAATCTTGAAGTTATCCTTGTTTTACTTTCCTATGCAAGTTGATTCTTGTTCCCATAAGTTGTTTGCTCACAAATCCCTATGCATAGGAAGTGGGTTGGACTTAAATGTGCTAGTCATATTCTTCATGATGCTCTCTTTATGTTACAATTCTTATCTTTTATGTGAGCATCATTGAAATCATCATGCCTAGCTAGGGGCGTTAAACGATAGCGCTTGTTGGGAGGCAACCCAACTTTATTTTTGTTTCTTGCTTTTTGTTCATGTTTAGTAATAAATAATTCGTCTAGCCTCTATTTAGATGTAGTTTTATGTTTTAATTAGTGTTTGTTCCAAGTAAAGCCTTTAGGATCTTCTTGGGTGATTGTTATTTGATCTTCCTGTAAAAAATAGAAAGTATGCGCTCACGAGAATAATTTTCATTTTTTACCAGAGAGCGATAAAATACCAATTCCACTTGCAGTAGATTAATAAACAAATTTCCTAGGACTTCCTAATTTCTCAGGATTTTTGGGGTTCCAGAAGTATTCGAAACCTATAGATTACTACAGACTGTTCTGTTTTTGATAGATTCTGTTTTCTATGTGTTGTTTGCTTATTTTGATGAATCTATGAGTAGTATCGGAGGGTATTGTAACGCCCCGGACACACCCGCCGGTGGTCGTTACTCCCGGCGGGATCTAGACTGGCCCCACAGATCAATACTAGTCTTTTCTGCGCACTTTGTCCTCACTCGGGCGCACCTGGGAGTAACTTCCTGGTCTCCCGGAAAAGAAGGAATTCTTTATTGATATGAGTAGTCTATCATCCCTAATAAGCCAGGCTATGACATACACCCCCACTCAGAGGAACCGACGTCCTCGTCGGGCCACGGGAACGTTCCCTCTTGGCACATACGTCTATGCATCCAGTCCGGTACATATGTCATGTCGTGTGCCACGACGGGTCACAAACGTCATGAACAACATGACCGCGCACCTGTCCGCAAACATCCGTGTAACCGCGAGGGTCGGCTCTGATACCAACTTGTAACGCCCCAGACACACCCGCCGGTGGTCGTTACTCCTGGTGGGATCTAGACTGGCCCCACAGATCAATACTAGTCTTTTCTGCGTACTTTGTCCTCACTCGTGCGCACCCGGGAGTAACTTCCCGGTCGGTCACCCATCCTGAAACTACTCCAAGCTAAGCACGCTTAACTTTGGAGTTCTTTCCGAATGGGCTCCCAGAAAAGAAGGAATTCCTTATTGATATGAGTAGTCTATCATCCCTAATAAGCCAGGCTATGACAGGTATGAACCATAGAGAAGTTGAAATACAGTAGATATTACACCAATACAAATAAAGAATGAGTTCACAATAGTACCTAAGTGGTGATTTATTTTCTTATACTAACGGAGCTTACGAGTTTTCTGTTAAGTTTTGTGTTGTGAAGTTTTCAAGTTTTGGATAAAGATTCGATGGACTATGGAATAAGGTGTTGGGGAACGTAGCAGAATTTTAAATTTTTCTACGCATCACCAAGATCAATCTATGGAGTCATCTAGCAACGTGGGAGAGGGGAGTGCATCTACATACCCTTGTAGATCGCGAGCGGAAGCGTTCAAGAGATCGGGGTTGATAGAGTTGTACTCGTCGTGATCCAAATCACCGATGACCGAGCGCCGAACGGACGGCACCTCCGCGTTCAACACACGTACGGTTGGGAGAGACGTCTCCTCCTTCTTGATCCAGCAAGGGGAGAGGAGAGGTTGATGGAGATCCAGTAGCACGACAGCGTGGTGGTGGAAGCAGCGGGATCTCGGCAGGGCTTCGCCAAGCACCAACGAGAGGGAGAGGTGTCACGGGGGGAGAGGGAGGCGCCAGGGACTTGGGTGAGACAGCCCTCCCTCCCCTCCACTATATATAGGGGCTAGGGGGCGCCGGCCCCTCTAGATCCCATCTAGATGGGGGGCGGCGGCCAAGGGGTTGGCTTGGCCCCCAAGCCAGGTGGAGGCGCCCCCACCCCTAGGGTTTCTAACCCTAGGCGCAGGAGGAGGCCCATGGGGGGCGCACCAGCCCACTAGGGGCTGGTTCCCTTCCCACTTCAGCCCATGAAGCCCTTCGGGATAGGTGGCCCCACCCGGTGGACCCCCGGGACCCTTTCGGTGGTCCCGGTACAATACCGGCGACCACAAAACTTTCCCGGTGGCCAAAACTGGACTTCCTATATATAAATATTTACCTTCGGACCATTCCGGAACTCCTCGTGACGTCCAGGATCTCATTCGGGACTCCGAACAACTTTCGGGTTACCGCATACTAATATCTCTACAACCCTAGCGTCACCGAACCTTAAGTGTGTAGACCCTATGGGTTCGGGAACCATGCAGACATGACCGAGACAACTCTTCGGCCAATAGCCAACCACAAATTCCACGATGATCTCATCGAATGAACCACGATGTTGAGGATTCAATCAATCCCGTATTCAATTCCCTTTGTCAATCGGTACGTTACTTGCCCGAGATTCGATCGTCGGTATTCCAATACCTCGTCCAATCTCGTTACCGGCAAGTCACTTTACTCGTTCCGTAACGCATCATCCCGTGACCAACCCTTAGTCACATTGAGCTCATTACGATGATGTTTTACCGAGTGGGCCCAGAGATACCTCTCCGTCATGCGGAGTGACAAATCCCAGTCTTGATTCGTGCCAACCCAACAGACACTTTCGGAGATACCCGTAGTGCACCTTTATAGTCACCCAGTTACGTTGTGATGTTTGGCACACCCAAAGTATTCCTACAGTATACGGGAGTTGCACAATCTCATGGTCTAAGGAAAAGATACTTGACATTAGAAAAGCTCTAGCAGACGAACTACACGATCTTGTGCTATGCTTCAGATTGGGTCTTGTCCATCACATCATTCTTCTAATGATGTGATCCCGATATCAATGACATCTAATGTCCATAGTCAGAAAACCATGACTATATGTTGATCAACGAGCTAGTCAACTAGAGGCTTACTAGGGACATGTTGTGGTCTATATATTCACACATGTATTACGATCCATATTGCACTTGTATCGCCATCTCTTCGCCGAATTAGTGCACCTATACAATTTATCATTGTATTGGGTGTGTTGGGGACATAAGAGACTCTTTGTTATTTGGTTGCAGGGTTGCTTGAGAGAGACCATCTTCATCCTACGTCTCCCACGGATTGATAAACCTTAGGTCATCCACTTGAGGGAAATTTGCTACTGTCCTACAAACCTCTGCACTTGGAGGCCCAACAACGTCTACAAGAAGAAGGTTGTGTAGTAGACATCACCCACGTGCCAAGGAGGGAGGGAAAGGAAGGGTGGCGCCGTAAGGCAGCTTGCCCCCTTTCCTTTCCCTCCATGTTCAAATATGGAAGGGGGCGCGGCTAGGCTGGCGCCTAGGGCAGCCACCGGCCACTTGGGGCGCGCCCTAGGGCTGCCTCCTCTCCCCCCTCCACCTATATATATGAGAGGAGGGAGAGGGGCAACACAGACCATGATCCCCAAGCTGTGTGTGGTGCCCCTCTCCGTCTAGTTCATCCTCAGTCATATTTTCGTAGTGCTCGGCGAAGCCCTGCGGAGATAGTTGCTTCATGTAACGCCCCAGACACATCCGCTGGTGGTCGTTACTCCTGGCGCTATCTAGACTGGCCCCACAAATCAATACTAGTCCGGTACATGTGCCATGTCGTGTCCCACGACGGGTCACAAACGTCATGAACAACATGACCGCGCACCTGTCCGCGAACATCCGTGTAACCGCGAGGGTCGGCTCTGCTACCAACTTGTAACGCCCCGGACACACCCGCAGATGGTCGTTACTCCTGGTGGGATCTAGGCTGGCCCCATAGATCAATACTAGTCTTTTCTGTGCACTTTGTCCTCACTCATGCGCATTCAGGAGCAACTTCCCGGTCGGTCACCCATCCTGAAATTACTCCAAGTTAAGTACACTTAACTTTGGAGTTATGTCCGAATGGGCTTCCGAAAAAAAGGAATTCCTTATTGATATGAGTAGTCTATCATCCGTCGTGCTTCCAGAACTCATTTACTACTTCGCCCGTATTGCTGGATCGAGAAGGCGAGGACGTCATCGAGCTGAACATGTGTTGAACGCGAAGGTGTCGTACGTTTGGTACTTGATCGGGCGGATCGTGAAGGTGTGTGACTATATCAACCGCGTTGATAAACGCTTCCGCTTAACGGTCTATAAGGGTACGTAGACACATTCTCCCCTCTCTTAGCTATGCCTCTCCATGGATAGATTTTGCGTGTGCGCAGAAACTTTTTTGTTTTCCATGCAACGTTCCCCAACAGCAACGTCATGTTGAAGATCGCCATGCTGCGGCTCCCCGAGGTGGAGCCCAACTCATGGTCGTGCACTTCGGGCATGCACTTCCACGGCATGGTGAGCAGCCACAATAGCTAGGTTTGACTGTGACTTTCGGGCATCTGGGGAGCAGGGGGAGGGAGAAGAGTGGGTGATGTAGTCCACCCCCCCTGCACGTGTCATTTAAAAAGACAATGAGCAGATGCGTAGCGCGTCCGTGTGGACGCAAACCCGACCCAAATTTGGGGTGTATCTGATCCACACAGACAACAGACAGATACAAAATAGGGTTGCCTCCATGTGTTGGACCGTCATTCCTGCCCACGCGTACCAAGACGGACAACATGCATCCATGCATTAGAGTTGTCGTGCGGACAAAAACGGACGAAATGCATCCATGTGTTGGACCCCATACACCGGAACATGTGTTTCACCGACGAGCACGACCAGCGCCACCGGTCATGCTTCTCGGGTCGTGCGCCGCCCCGCGCCCCACGCGCTCGATCACCACAGCCGACGGTGGAGGAGGAGGAGCCCGATGAGGCCTACAGGAAGGCCATTGTAGACTCCGAGCTTGAAGAGCTCACCAGGTTCCCTGGCCTGCCAGTGGCACTTGCCAAATTAGCCGGAGTGTAGGTCGACGCTCCCCCGCTCACGCCATGCCGGAGCTACAACACGACATGTGGCCATTGGCGCCACTGGTGGGGCACTTGTGGTCATGGGCGTCCATGCTCCCGTGCATGTCGGAGCTGGTGTTGTCCATGCTCGAGTGGGTGGGCGTGAAACAGGAGGACGAGCAGCAGCAACAGGCAATGGAAGGGAAGGAGGAGAAGGCGCAGCAACAGGAAGAGCAAGAGCAAAAGGCGCCAGTTTACGCGCCGACGCTGGTCTACATCAACCTCACCGACGAGGACAATTGCAACGGTGGCCACTAGATGTAGGCTTTTATTTACGAAAACACTAACGCCCACACATGGGGGCGTTTGCATTTCGCCCACATGCGTGGATCCGCGTTCGTTTATGGGTGCACGGATCTTGGCATGTTTGTGGTACCACGTAGGACTGCACTAGTGTGTGGGCATTCACCCGGTCATCCACACGTCCGTTTGACCACACGAAAGGGCCGGTGTGTGGGCGTTTAATTCGCCCACACGCCAATTTTCACGCACAAGGGCTGGTGTGTGGGCATTTGTCATCTCGTCCACACGCCCGTCTTCTCTCCCATACCCAATCTGCCAGTTGTCATGTGTTTTGCGGTGTACATGGCAACTGCCCTAGTGTGCTTGTAAGTAGATGTCAACTCTCTCTTTTTTTTACCTGAACATGTCAGTTGCCATGTGTTTTGCAGGGTACACGGCAACTGTCCTAGTGTGCTTGTAAGCAGATGGATACTCTCTCTTTTACCCGAACATATTGTTTTGCCATGTCTCTTTGTAGCGTTACACGGCACCTGCCTAGTGTTAGTAGGTGGCAACTCCTAAGGTTTTCAAATCTTGGCAACTGTAGTAAACCAGACCATACATGGCAACTGCTTAGTGTTAGTAGGCGGCAACCTCTAAAGTTTTCAAATCATGGCAACTATAATAAACCAGATCATACATGGCAACAACTGCAGTTGTCCAAAATGGCCTCTGGCACTTGACCTGAGATGGCAACTGCAGTTGAGCAACCATGGCAACTGTAGTTGTTCGACATGGCAACTGTAATTCAGCGACATGGCAACTGCAGTTAAACGGACATTGAAGAGGGTCCGGACCATGGCAACTGCGGAGACGCGTGGTGACTGTCATGCGGGGCGTGCGGCACCATGAGGTAGGTGGCTGAGAGAGTTCGTGTGGGTGTTATGCATTTTGCCCACACGTAGGTGTGTGAGAGGGACCGCAAGAAAAAAAAGACGTGTGGACGCTAGTTGTTTTTCCCAGACGTAGACGTGTGGGCTGGTCATCTGAGACACCACACAAAATATGTGGCAGATTCCTTAACGCATACACGTGTGACAGTTATGGTCGTCCTTTATTTATATTTTAATTAATGATTTTAGTTTTATAATTAATAAACGAACGAACTTTTGGCAGCAATGTATATTTCTTTAATTTAGAAATTTGTCAAAAGAATATAGAAAAGCATTCGGCACGGCGCACCTATGGGCTGTCCGACATGTCCAAACTTTGGTGTCCGTCTGACCGACTCAAAGAGACAAAAAAACAAACACGTTGTGTGTTAGTTGGGTGAGGATGAGCTTTGACAGAAGTTGGGGTCGCTTTATTTTCCGGCATCAAGGACGAGGCGCGTGGCAGAAAAAAAACAGCAAGCTAGCAAGAGGCCTCCCCGATCGGCAGCATAAGGGCCTATTTGGTTCTAATAAGTCATCTGACTTATAAGTCAGGCGACTTAAAACGAGTAATTTATAAGTTACGCCTGTTTGGTTGTCATCTGATTTATAAGTCATCTGAGCACACCTTTTCACCTTGTTTTTTTATGTAAAGGTGGTGGGACCCATACAAAAGGGAGTGACTTATAAGTTTTAAGTTGTGGTGGAGCAACTTATGACTTATAAGTTGAGGTGACTTATAAATTGAGTCTGTTGGCAAAATAAATCACTTTTTTCATTTTTTAACTTATAAGTTGGTGACTTATTTGGAACCAAACATGACCTAATTGCGATGTGCTCACCCGACTCCTGAGCAGTGAAAGACGGCAGCAGTACGTTAGGTAGTACTACTACAAGGCACTGTGGTGAAACGGGAGAAGTGTACCCTTGTACTCGCGCCGGTAATAACAAACTCGAGAGGATCCAAGGAGCCTTTTACCTCCTGCTCTACCACTCGACAGCGGCGAAACGACGTGTCTCGAGCGGTAAACCATGGGAGAAGCATCGGAGCAGGGAAGGAGGCATCACATGCAGACAGAGAGAGACCTGGACGTCGCCGTGGTACTGAGCTCGCGGTCCCGACACGTATCACATCCCGCTCGGCGAAAGACAGTTAGACAGGCCGAACCACGCGTCTAGCTAGTGTGATTCTGCGGCTCCGGTTGCCCCTGTCTCGCCTTTGCCCCCCTGTCACTTGTCAGTTTTGATGAAACAGTACAAGAGAGAAAGGTGATGGTGCGGCAGCGGCACTGCAGAGGCCAAGCTCCGGCAGCACACGAGGCCAAACCATGCGTCTGAATGATCATGCGTACAAGCTAGAGCTGAAGCCTTGGCTGAAGGTTTACACTCTCTGAACTTCGACAAGATCAACACTAGCATACATAACTGTACACGCATATAGTGGGCAATGCCGATATGACTGAACTTCTCTCCTTTTAGCCACCGCTAAATGTTTCTTAGGATCACTATGACTGAACTGTGCAGGGTGTAAGAGCAACCTAAGGGGAGTCGACGTATCGTTATGACTGAACTTCTCTCTTTTAGCAACTGCTAAATGTTTCTTAGGATCACTATGACTGAACTGTGCCGGGTGTTAGAGCAACCTATGGGGAGTCGACGTATCGGTTTGATTGTCATAATAACAGTCATTATGATAATTTTGGTTAAAAAGGCTGCTCTAGCAGAGTCTTTAAAAAGTAGGAAACCGAAAGTATTGATTGAATGCATTAGAGGTGGAAGAATTGCCTTGAAGCTTGGCACGACTAATTCACTTGGCATTGCAAGGATTTAACAATAATTTAAAAAGTTGTTGCCTCCGAAGATTTATGAATATGGCATTGTTACTTTAGGTTGTGGATCTCACAATGACATCAATGTCCTGCGGAGATCTCATCAGTTTGTAAGGCTAGCTGGTGGTACTTCTTCACCTTGTAACTTCACACTGAACGATGATAAGTATGACAAAGGTGAAAGGCTACTATCTAGTCGATGGCACCTATCCATCTTTGTCAATATTTGTGAACAGGGTGTCTAATACCGAGAGTAGGAAACCTAAGCATATCGCCAAAGTGCAGGAGGCTTAGAGGAAAGACAATCCGAGGGCATTTGGAGTGCTGCATGCAAAGTTTTCAATTGTCTGGGAGGATGTCTTACAAATATTATAGCATGTTGTGTGGTCATACACAACATAGTCATAGAATATGATAGGGATATCGCAATCCCAACTAACTGAAGATATTGGCACAATTGCCAGGCCTCACAAGGACAGAAGCCGCAATTAATCATTTCTTGAGGCGTATCAAAAGATTTAAGACTGGGCGTTCCATCATCAGTCAAAGGAGAAACTCATTGAGCATCATTGACAGCTAGTTGGAAGATAATATGTTTAAATTTGTTTAAAGTTAATTTATTTTTTACTTTCACAATTTATTTGATTGTATTATTTATTGCATTTGGATTATGTGATATTTTTTATTAATGGTTTGTAATAATATTTGTTGAATTATTGCAACGTTTGATATAAATTGTAAATAAGATATAGAAACAAAGAAAATTTGAAGACTATATTACGGCGACTATGTGTTTGCGGACAGCCCTGCAAAAATTATGTACTATGCTTCGTGTGTGTTATGGAAGTTACCGTTATGGCTACATTTGTGAAAGTTGCTCTAACTGTGCACACACGGCGAAAGGAGACCTTCTATTCCGCGAGCTACATGTGGCGTCATTAGGAACACACAACCCACTGTTTTCCCTCGTGTTTGCCGCCCTGCATTCCAGTTGACACGGTCGAACCGGTGTCCCCCACCACTCGTTTTCGCTGTCATGTTGCCTCCCCTGGTCAACCTCTTCCCCTACTTTCTTTCCAACCCCACCCTTCCCCTCTCCAACACCAGTACGCTACACGAGCACCCCCACCCCCACCCACAAGCTTCATCCTCGCCTCCACTGTGTTGCGGCCAGCTCTAACGTGATCCCATCCTCGCTTACACATGTGCCAACAGTGCTTGTTGTCACGTCCTCGTTGGTTCAGGCCCGTTCCCCGTCGTACGTTCACCACCAAGTTTGTCGCAAATTGTTGTTTTGTGTCACCACTTCTCCGCCGCAATCCTTCCTCGCCTACACATGCATAGTCACGGCTCACCATTGTGTCGTCGTCGACTCATACTCAGTTCTTCGTTGTCCGTCAACCACCACTTCTGCTCACCACCGTAGCTCCACCCTCGTCTCGCCGAGCTCGAGCTTCCTAGGACACGATGTTACGCGGGCGAGAGCTCCTATTCTTCGCGCCGCGTCGTGCAAAGCGAGGAATCACGCACCACCCCCCCCCTTCTCGTGTGCGCACTTTGGGCCAGCCCAAGTGCGAGACGGGGTGCCCTGTTTTTTGTTTCTTTTTTTTGCTTGTTTTTACTTCGAAAATGTTCA
Source organism: Triticum urartu (assembly GCF_003073215.2). Taxonomy (NCBI): domain Eukaryota; kingdom Viridiplantae; phylum Streptophyta; class Magnoliopsida; order Poales; family Poaceae; genus Triticum; species Triticum urartu. The sequence continues at coordinate 507,375,251 of NC_053027.1, read as the reverse complement.
TGAATCCCAAATCTGAAAAAATGTTCATGACTTTATAAAAAATGTTCGGGGTTGTTCACGAATTCAAAAAAATGTTTTTAACTTTCAAACATCATGAATTAAAAAATGTCCATGATTTCAAAAATTATCTGCAATTTCAAAAAACAATTACGGTTATGAAAAATTTCATAACTAAAAAAATCGTGATTTTGAAAAGTGTTCATGAAATAAAAAAAATGATATGTATTTTGAAAATCTTTAGTGATTTCATAATTTATTTGCAAACCTGAAAATTTTCACAATTTTACAGGATATTCACGTATTTAAAAAAATTGTTCAAAATTTTAAAGGTGTGCATCATTTTCTTAAAAAATCAAGAATTTCAAAAAATATTCGGGGATTTAAGAAAACTTTGCAAGTTGAAGATTTAAAAAAATGAAAATAATAATGAAAAATGTTTAAAAAAACTGGTTCAAGAAAGGTTTCAAATAAGAAAACAAAAACCGACAAAGAGAAAACCACAAGAGTGAAGACTAGTAGAGACTGTCTTTTTTCATTCTTTGCTCCTTTTTCATTCAATGATTCCTTCGAATTTGCTAGCCTTCCTCGAAACCAGTGGGGGAAAAGGTACAACGGGTCGTCTCTTTGTACAGAGGACGAGGCGTGCCGGAGGGTGCACCTTTGATTACTATTCCCCGAGCTACGCGGGGAATAGGATTCGCCGCGTCGGGCGTTTGCCTAGGAAAGCCCATAGAATATCGTTTGCCTAGGGAAAGCCCATAGAATATCGTTAAAAGGAGTATGTCCAGATATTGATGGGCTCGACCTAACTAAATATGGGATTTTGGGCTTTCGATGTCCCGGCAATTTATAAGCCTAACCGTGTCAGATTATCAAAGAAAAAAAAACCGTGTCAGAGCGTTGTGGTTTACGCCTTCGAGCCTGGTTCACGTACTCCTCTCCCCGTTCCCCAACATCTTCGGCATGCGGTGCCTCGTCGCGCTCCCGGCGGTCGCCGTCCCCAGCCGCGGCTCACATCCTAACCTCAAACCCCGCCGCAGAAGCACTCTAGTAGCTATCCTTGGGAGCTGCCGCTGCGGCCGCCGCCACCTCCTTGGTGCATCCTCTGCCGCCGGCCTCCTCCATCTCGTCAACCCCCCGTGCCTCGCCGCCCCAGCCATCGACCCCGCCGTAAGCTCCTTCACGCCCAATCTTATTCCGGTCACCAATTCACTATCTGCGATGCAAATTACATGGCTTCGTGACAATCTTATATTTTACTTGGTGTGGCTTGGTGCAGGTGATGCTTGAACGGGTGCACCCAGCGAGGCCTGGCTGGTACGAGAAGCTTTACGCGACGGCCATGGACAAGGGCATGCAGTCTTATGAAGCCGAGGTATATAATTTTCCCCTAATATTTGTTCCACTGCTTTATCATTCCCAAGTTTGTCACGTGTTAACCAACTTCCATGAGACAACTCATCATAGGATTGCAAGTCTGTGTCAGCAACTGGGCAGCTAACTGAACCCACCGAACCCAAATTCTCGGATGTTTCAATCTGTGATATTGCCGGTCTGGTTTCCTATCTGATTGAATTGCACAATATGACATAGTGAACTCGTGATTCGTGAAGCGTCTCAAGTAATGCATACTTTTATTTTCATCCGGTGAGAAGATAAATGTCAGAAGTGGGCACTTGGAGTGCTGTTCTGTTAAGTGTTAGTACTTATTTGTTATATCCATGATCACCTGATCAGTAGTTTTAGTTTTACTATAAAAAATACAGTCATATGTTTTCAGGAACGGAGATGTGATATTTACAACGTGTTATGTTCTCACTAAACATTTCACTTGGTGAAGCTTGCAGATTGCGCAGTATAAATCGAATCTCTTCTCCCAATTGTCAGTTGCGGGAGAGAACATTCTGGAGCTTGGTGTTGGGACAGGCCCCAACTTAAAGTACTATGCAAGTGCTGATGGTGTAAATGTAACTGGGGTAGATCCTAACATGTACATGGAGGAGTATTCTAGAGCAGCAGCAAATTCTGCCGGGCTTCCGCAATCAAATTTCACTTTCAGAAGAGGGGTATGGAAGTATGATGCCTTATGAGTTATGATCATGGACTAGGTGTCTGCTTACATTTTGTTAGCATGAGAACTGTTTTGTATGCATGGCTTTACCTAGGTCGCCGAAGCTTTGCCAGCAGAGGATGATTCCATGGATGCAGTTATTGGTACATTGGTGCTGTGTTCGGTAAAGGACACTGATATGGCATTAAGAGGTAACATAGTTCTAAGTTTATGTCATCTGAGAACTTCAGTTTTGTTGGTAAGGCAATTAGATGGGCTAAGCTATCCATGTGCCAAAACCATGACTAGGTTTCGACATCTTATGGGGGTTTCAACTCTAGCCTACCCGAACTTGCTTGGGACTGGAAGACTTTGTTGTTGTTGCAATTAGATTGGCTAAGAAGATACCACTTTATGACACATTCTCTATACCATCAGTTTGCCTTCCAACAGACAAAACGCATCATACTATTATTTTTTGGCTAAATGGTAACTGCCTAACTGGATTGTCCTCTGTTGATGCACTAAGATGGAAATATTTAACCCGATATACTGTTCAACATAGGGCATTCATTTACCGATAACTCCTACATACAGAACATTGAATTGCAGAGCAGTGTGTTGGCGAATTCCTAGTCAAAAAACATTTCAATGGTAAAATGACTATGATGCTATGTCATCAATTCTTGTCTAGTTAAAAGTCATTATCATTTCCTTAGGAGTACCATTTGCATTACTGAATAATGATGCATGGATTATTGGCATTGCATTTGCTATAAATAAATATTACATAGTACTCCCTCCGTCCCAAAATTCTTGTCTTAGATTTGTCTAGATACGGATGTATCAAGTCACGTTTTAGTATTTGATACATCTGTATCTAGACAAATCTAAGACAAGAATTTTGGGACGGAGGGAGTATGTTGTTTGACTGGGGCACCTAAGTTTTCCCTTCCTTTTATCTTTCTGTTTGGCTTCTTTGTGGTTTTTGTCTTTGCTTTCGGGCATTGGCAGCTCTTTTCTTCAACCTTTGGTCTGAGATTGCTGCGTTTGTATTCTTGGCCTGTTTGGCCTTTTTGAATATTATGTAGAGATCTCTCTACCTTCGTTTCAAAAAGACTACAGACCACACTCTGGCCTCCATTTTTACGCATCACACTCACCATGAGTTGAGGTTATTGGCTAGTTGGCTACTGACCTAAGTTCCATTTCTATGTTTCGGTATTTCCTTTCCTTTTAAGAACCACCATTTTCTATTTGAATAACTCTGGGCATTAACTTCTGCAGAAATAAAGAGAGTCCTAAAGCCCGGTGGTCTCTACCTATTCATTGAGCATGTTGCTGCAGCAGGTACCCCCAGCTACTAGCATGCATAACCTCTGGTGGTTGCTTGTTAATTGTTATTCTATGTTGAAGACATATGTCCCTGTGCTGCTGTGCATTGCTTGATTTCCTGCTCATTTTGTCCGCTCGTAGATGGTTCCTTCCTCCAGTTCGTGCAAGGTGCCCTTGATCCTCTGCAGCAATTTGTCGCTGACGGGTGCCACCTCACCAGGAAAACAGCTGAAAACATCAAGGAAGCCGGGTTCTCGAGCTTGAGCCTGAACGCGGTGCGCCTGTCATCTGCATATATCGTTAGCCCCCATGTTTATGGTGTAGCCTATAAATGACATACTCTGCCTGTTTGGGACGGAACTCTGTGTGGTTTATTCTGAGATAATACTCGTACTGGCACATTTCTGCTCAGTTATTGCCCCTGGAGGCCTTTCCCTTTTTTTTTCTTGAGTAAATCCTGCAGGCCTTGCTGGGCAGGCCTTGTTGTTTACATTTCTATGAAATGGACAGGGGCGGGTGCCCTTTCTCTCTCTATAAAAACTGCAGGCCTTTCCATAGGCCGAATGGCCTACCAAAACGTCTTATACGTATTTTTTAATGGAGATAGTAAAATTTTTTTTTTTGAGAAAACGATAGTAAATGGGTTGGCTGTGCTTGATGAAGGGCTAGAAAACATTACCATCGTAAGGATCAGGCCCGTCTATGAGGGCGGCCGAAGTGGCCCACCGCACAGGGCCCCTGTCAAAAAGAAAACTGGAGGAAACCAGTTTTGGCCCGCACATTGACGCTTATCCCCTGCAATCTCTGCGGACGCCCATTACGGGCTTTAGCCTTAGGCTATCTCCACCGCGCGACTCCAAACGGATGTTCGGTTTGTCCAGATTTTATTTCTTTGGGGCGCGGATGGATTCGCCCATGTCCGATGGGTCGTGGGTGCGTCCAACGCGCGGCCGCATCTCAAAACCTGTCCGGGGTGGACGTGAATAAAAAAAATTAAAAAACTTAAATGAAATGACTAAAAAAGTAAATAAACACAGTTAAAAAAACATAAAACTTATATAGGGTATGGCCATATAATGGCCCAGTTTCTCAGGCCCAGTTTCATAATTAACATAAAACCAAAATAAAAAAAACGCCTCCCGCGCGCTCCTGCCGCGCCTGTCAATGTCGTGGCCGTCGTCGTCGCCGTCTTCACTGGCCGCCGGTGTCGTCGTCATCGTTGACGAGGTCGACGTAGTCCGGCGGCGTCCACAGGTGGGCCGGCGGTCCGTGGTGCACGAGGGCGGCGGGCTGGAAGATGGGCGGTGCCTGCACCACCTCCTCCCGAGGCGAGGCCTCCCGCTCCGGCGACCGCGGCGGCATGGGGCACCAGTTGACGGCCCCCAGGGCGGCCGCCATCTGCTCAGCGGAGCACGACCAGCTCCACCCCTGGCCCACCAGGTCAGGGTGGAACGCGGCCACCGGCGGCTCCTTCACGACCTCCTCCTTCGGCGCCATCTCCTGCTCGGGGATGGCGACGTCGCCGGCCGCGGAGAGGGCCATCTGAAGGAAATATGCCCTAGAGGCAATAATAAAGTTATTATTTATTTCCTTATATCATGATAAATGTTTATTATTCATGCTAGAATTGTATTAACCGGAAACATAATACATGTGTGAATACATAGACAAACAGAGTGTCACTAGTATGCCTCTACTTGACTAGCTCGTTAATCAAAGATGGTTATGTTTCCTAACCATGAACAAAGAGTTGTTATTTGATTAATGGGATCACATCATTAGGTGAATGATCTGATTGACATGACCCATTCCATTAGCTTAGCACCCGATCGTTTAGTATGTTGCTATTGCTTTCTTCATGACTTATACATGTTCCTATGACTATGAGATTATGCAACTCCCGTTTGCCGGAGGAACACTTTTTGTGCTACCAAACGTCACAACGTAAATGGGTGATTATAAAGGTGCTCTACAGGTGTCTCCAAAGGTACATCTTGGGTTGGCGTATTTCGAGATTAGGATTTGTCACTCCGATTGTCGGAGAGGTATCTCTGGGCCCTCTCGGTAATGCACATCACATAAGCCTTGCAAGCATTGCAACTAATGAGTTAGTTGCGAAATGATGTATTACGGAACGAGTAAAGAGACTTGCCGGTAACGAGATTGAACTAGGTATTGAGATACCGACGATCGAATCTCGGGCAAGTAACATACCGATGACAAAGGGAACAACGTATGTTGTTATGCGGTCTGACCGATAAAGATCTTCGTAGAATATGTAGGAACCAATATGAGCATCTAGGTTTCGCTATTGGTTATTGACCGGAGACGTGTCTCGGTCATGTCTACATTGTTCTCGAACCGTAGGGTCCGCACGCTTAACGTTACGATGATAGTTTCATTATGAGTTTATGTATTTTGATGTACCGAAGGTTGTTCGGAGTCCCGGATGTGATCATGGACATGACGAGGAGTCTCGAAATGGTCGAGACATAAAGATCGATATATTCAAAGCCTATATTTGGATATCGGAATCGTTCCGGGTGAAAACGGGATTTTACCGGAGTACCCGGGGGGTTATTGGGCCTACATGGGCCTTAAGGGAGAAGAGGAAAGGAGGCAAGAGGTGGCCGCGCGCCCCTCCCCTTCCTAGTCCGAATAGGACAAGGGAAGGGGGGCGGCGCCCCCCCTTTCCTTTCCCTCTTCCTCCTCTTTCCCCTTCTCCTTATCCAACTAAGAAAGAAGGGAGTCCTACTCCCGGTGGGAGTAGGACTCCCCCTTGGCGCGCCCTCCTTGGCCGGCCGCCCCCTCCCCTTGGCTCCTTTATATACGGGGGCAAGGGGGCACCCTAGGACACACAAGTTGATCTTTGTGATCGTTCCTTAGCCGTGTGCGGTGCTCCCCTCCATGATATTACATCTCGGTCATATTGTAGCGGTGCTTAGGCGAAGCCCTGCGACAGTTGAACATCAAGATCGTCACCACGCCGTCGTGCTGACGGAACTCTTCCCCGAAGCTTTGCTGGATCGGAGCCCGGGGAGTGTCATCGAGCTGAACATGTGCCAAGAACTCGGATGTGCCGGAGTAACGGTGCTTGGATCGGTTGAACCGGGAAGACGTACGACTACTTCCTCTACGTTGCGTCAACGCTTCCGCTTCGGTCTACGAAGGTACGTAGACAACACTCTCCACTCTCGTTGTTATGCATCACCATGATCTTGCGTGTGCGTAGGAAATTTTTTGAAATTACTACGTTACCCAACACCATCGTCTCCTCGGGGTCCGCCCATTGGCGCTCGTCGTGCATGTGCTTGGAGTCCTCCAGCACACGCGCCATGAGCCGGGCCTCCTCCTCCGCCGTCATGCAAGGAGGTGGGGGTGGCGATGGAGATGGCGACGGCGACGGCGTGGGCGTCAGGCCGCACACCCGCGTACGCCCGCGCGCCTGGGGAACCGCTCGGGGCTCACGTGGCCGCCACGGCCCTGTCGACGTGCCGACAAAGAATAACGCCCGCCGCACGTCGTGCTCATCGCGAAGCCAAGTGTCCCACAATGGCGAGTCTGGGCGTACCTCTCGTCGTAGTAGAGGTCGTCCGGGAGGAGGCGGCGGTGGCGCTCGATCTCCTGGCGGCGCGCACGGCCGCTCTGCGGGAGGGCGGGATCGGCACGTGGTTGGCCGACAGGTGCCACTTATTGGGGAGGTGGACGTCGCTCCAGGGTAGCAGCGTCCTCGTTTCCCAATACCGGCGGCAGACGGCCGCCTCGATGTAGTGCCGGTCGCGCTCGCCGGCGGCCGGGGGCGCGATGGAGAATGCGGGCGGCGCGGGGGCCCGACGTGGTGGCGATGGCGACGCGGGCGTTTCCTTCTTCACCGAGCCGCGGCGGCGTCCCGACGAGGAACCAACCTCGCGGTCGTGCTTGCCTTTGCGGCCGTAGTTCCAGAGGCCAATGGCTGCGGGCGGCCAGCCGGCGAGTTCTTGGCTAGGGTTTGGGTTCGTCGCTGTCCGGTTTCGAGGAGGCCGCGGGATGGCGTGGGGCAGTGTGGACGACGACTCGTCCACGCTTCCCACTTTAAAGAAGGACGACGACATTTGAATGTGCGGATGACAGGTGGGGTCGCCCGCTCGTGCGCATTGATGTGCGGATGGGAGGTAGGTGACCGCCGGCCACACGGCCCGGACGCGGACGAGGCGCGAGTCCGTTTGGTGTCCGTCGCGACCCAAACCCGACGCAAGTTTGCGCTCGAAATGGGTCGGCCTGAACACAAAACGGACAAGATGAATCCGGGTCATCGCGCGCTGGGCCGTTTTGTTTGTCCGTTTTACTCTAAATGAACGGGGCCGAACAAGATAGGGTTGCGCGGTGGAGTTGGCCTTAGGACTACGGCCCTCCCTCCCGCACACTCGCGCCGCCTCTCGCCTTCTCTGGTTCGACGGACCGACAAGTCAAAGTCTGCCGGTCTGCTGCAATTCATCGGCGGCCGCTGCTCTCCCCCAGTCAAGCCCCGCCTGCTAGTTGCTTCGTCTTGGCATCTAGTAACGATATATTTTCCAGGATAGTTCAAAGTTATATGATTTTTATTTTATAATTTTAGGGCCACGTTTTATATTTTGTCCCGGGGCCTCAAATTCCTGATAAGGATACATTTATGTCTGTTAGGTTTTGGCCAAGCATCGCTTTGTCTCACCTGATGTGAGACGGAGCTCCTAATCCTCATTTAGGGCGATAGGAGTCACCCAAACGCGCACCCCATACGATTCAATGTGCGCCCCTTTGGGTCGGCCCTTTTGTGGGGCGCCCCTACTTTTCTTTTTCGTTTTTTTATCTTTTGTTTATCTTTTTTCATTTTTCTACTTTAAACTAAATTTCGGATTTAATAAATTTTCATGAATTTTAAAAAATGTTTCTGGAGTTTAAACATTCTTCTCATAATTTCAACTAAATGATCACAAATTTGAAAAGTGTTCTCCACTTTTTTTCAAAAAAATTATTAATTAATATGCTTTTCACAAATTCAAACAATGTTCACAGATTTTTAATATCTTTTTAAATTTTCATTAAATGTTCACATATTCAAGTAATGTTTGTGCATTTCAAAAAATGTTGCCAATTCGGGAATTGACCGATTCAAAAAATGTTCAAGAATTAAAAGAGGTGTTCCAAGAATTCGAAAAATGTTGATGTATCCAAATAATTACATCCGGATTTATCAATTATATAGAATTTCCCAAAAATGTCCTGAATTTTAGAACAAAAAACAGAAAAAGGGGAAACCTACAAAAGAAGAAGAAAATCCCAGAGAAAAAAAAATGTTCAGAAAACCGGTTGGGACACAGAGAAGCAAAACACCGAAAACAGAGGAAATGGACCAGCCTATTTTTGCGGCGATGGTGCACGTATGGCCTCTATCCCCCGACCCTCACGGAAGAGTGGCCATGTGCCACTTGAGAGCTCCTATTGGACGCTCTTTGCGTCAAATTGGCGGCCAGATGCACAGGGGCAGCTCGACTGGGCCGGCCCATGAAGCTTCACCGCGGGACGAAAAAGGCAAAAATGAAAGGCAGGCGCGACGAGGAACAAATTACTGGGACGAGACTTGCCTGCTCCCCCGGCGTGTGCCCATCCGTGCTCCGCGTATGTGGCTTGATTTGATTGGAACAAAATAAGGTCCGGCCCCATCCTCGTAAAATCAGGGGGGAGATGATTAGATTAGATTAGAAAGAAAAGAGAAAAAAAGACAACCGTAGGATGAAGTGGGAGCACGGATGGGAGCATGGGAAGGGAGCAGGCAAGCCGGATCCAAATTACTGTAGCGAACCCGAAATTACTTGTTGTATTGATTTTTTAAAAGTATACTTTCTTTCAATATGTCTCTTTAAACAAGTGCGCACCTTTTTTGAATTGATGAAAAAATAGAGACAGGAACATTTTTCGAATATGTGAACAAAAAATTTTGAAAAGTCAGAAATTGTTTTTGTGATAATGTGAACCACCTTTTGAATTTGTGAACAAATTTGAAGCCGTGTGAACAAATTATGAAATTCCAAAGAAATTTGTAACCGTGAACATTTTTTGAATATGTGAACAAATTATGAAATTCCAAACAAATTTGAAACCGCTAACATTTTTTGAATTTGTGAACAAAAATTTGAAAAATGGAACATTTCATGATATTCCGAACAAATATTCAAACAGCAAACATTTTTTTATTGGTGAACAAAAAAATAAAAATGGAATATTTCATGAAAGTATGAACAAAAGTTTAAAACCATAAACATTTTTTGAAATTCTTGAACATTTATAAATTTTCTATCCAAGTTTTGAAAACATGAAAAAAATTGAAATGCGAATAATTTTTTGAAAAACACGATTTTTTTTTGAAAAATGGAACAAATGTGAAATTCCAAAACTTTTTTGAAAATTTGAACAAATTTGAAAACGCAAACATTTTTTGAAAATAACATGCAAATTTTGAAAAATGACAGCAAATGTGAAATTCCATTTTTTGGAAAGCTTGAACAAATTTGAAAACGTTGAAAATCACGAACAAATTTGGAAACACCGAACACATTTTGAAACACAAACAAATTTCGTACATTTTTTTGAAAAGAACAAAATGTTTATTGAAACATGAACAAAAAGAATCAAACATTTTTTATAAAAAGCCGAATAAAGTATTGAATATAGTGAACTTTTTTGAAATTGCGATATTTCTAGAACAAAAATAAAAGAAAGAAAGAAACGGGAAAACGGAAAACGTGAAAGAAAGAAACAGATAATAGCAGACCTTTTTGCATGTGTAAGACACAAGTGTTGTTAAGCTAGAGTGGCTTGATACGCACCTCCAGTTGTGGGAGGTTTGATGTTCGATTCCTCCGTCTCTTCATTTTTTTAACGAATTTCTCTGTAGGAGGCATCCAACATGGGCTGGCCCACGAACGGTCGATGGGTATGCGACAGGTCGACATTTTGCCGCAAAATGCGGCGTATAGGGTTTTCCATGCCGCTTGCTGCGAGACAGATGGCTACCTCGAGAACGTTATCCTGTGCACCCGACCAACTCGTGCACCAGGTGCTCCGGTGGAATGTGAGCCCTTGGATTAAAAGGAGAGGGACAGGATGCGGTGCAAGGGGGGTTACTGGTACATTTTGCAGAACAGGCCTTCATGTCTAGCTAAATCGAACGAATCCAAATCCCGAACAAAGTTCGTCAATCCCCCTTTCCTCTGTCCTGCACCACTCATGTCTGCTGGAGGTTGCCGCCGCTAGGGTTAACTGAAAAAATTGGGCGGATCCCCCCCCCCCCCCCCCTCTCCTGCACCTCTTCCTCTTTGCTTTCGGCGTTGAAGCACGAGCGCCCAAAGATCCAAATCATGATGTCCGGCGGCGGCTCCCTGCCATTGCGCCTCTGCAGCGACGTGGGGTTGTACCTCTGTGGATCGACGATATGGCCGCATAGGAGAGGACCATCGGCCTTTACAGCTCAAGGATCCAAGGTATGTACATCGAATTAGAGTATTGATTCATGCGCTGATTCCTCGGTTCAGCTTCGCTTATGCACGTTGGAAACTAGAGTACTGTTTGAGTGTATGTGCAAGATGCAGCCATAATGGTAAAGTTTAACAACTAATTACTATTGTTATATTGAAAATAGATTAGGGGATGTGCTCTGCGTGGTCTGATCTTTCAGCTGTATAGAATTATCTGTGAACACACGATGTTCAGAGTAACTATGTTAGCAAAAGGTCCTTAACATTGTCCAGTACTCTAGTTGTTCCTGTGATGCTTAGGAAAAGTTTCTATGGCATATCAATCTTTACCTAGGACTTCATTTGTGTATGGCAAGAGTTTGTTAATTCCTAGTAATCGGGCAAATTTTCTGATTGATGGAAAATATCAACACATAATTCGCAGGACGAAACAAGACATCACAACTTGCATACTCCAGTAGGCAATAGATCAAATAAGATGCAGAGCGACAACTGGCTAGAATAACTACGACATATGCAACAGTTTGAGAATATTACCGCATCATTAGGATAAAATTAATTGTACCTACAGCACCATTGCTATTGTACAGAATCTAGATAAAATTAATTGTACGTATACCACATCACTTAGAGTACAATGCTAAGCCTCATCTACTCTGTTTTTAACTGATATTGTACAGAATTTAGCACCTAATCCATTGCTATAGATCTTCAAGTTACACCCTTCATATAAACAAAATGGTATCGATCGATGTGTTGTTATATCCGCCCTTCTGTCTATATACAACAGCCACCACCATAAACCCTTTCACCACTTCAAATGTCTAGGTGAAACTGCAATGGTAAACTGTGTCTGGTTAGCTAAGAAGGTTTGACAAACAACAGTAGCCCCAATTCCTTTCATCGGTATTGTCCTCCATACTACCACTGGAAAACAGTTAGTTCTGCAGTAGGATTCTACCATGGGAAAGGGAAAAAATGATGCACGCAAACAATACAATCTAGTCGTTGGCAAGAACTGAAAAATTAAGAAAACCAAATTGATTTATCAAAGAAAAATAGTGTGTACAACTGATAAATGTTATGCAATGTTTTGTTCCCTCTTAAATCCTAGGACAACTTCTCAGAGCCGAATCATATATTTACTCAGAACTAGTAATGTTCCTGTGGAGTCGGGCTCAGAGGAACATTACCAGTTGTTCCTGTAATTGGGGAAATCATATATGTACCTAGGACTTCATCTGTATACAGGAAGAGTTTGTAAATTACTAGTTGTTCCTGTGATGTTCTTGTACATGAACTAGTAATGTTTTAGATGTTTGCGATCCACATTTCTGATATTAAATGGAAAAGGCCTTTACATTGTCCACTGCAAAAAGGTTTGTATGTAAGAAGTGAATGTGACATGCCAAATACATGCAGAAAGTTATGTAATCTTACTAAAGTAAACATTGAAATGCTTTCTGTTATGAGTGCACAGTTTATCTATGGTGATGCACTGCAAACTTGGAAAAGGTATGACGGGGTATAGCTCTGTGAAATGACTGGATATACACCAGATGTAATTTGCAAACTTTTCCGAAGATTACCTGTTCTGCCTTTTAACGCCTACTTTTCGTCGTAATCACCTAGCAAGAAATATGATTGATTATACCATGTTTTATTTTCAGGCCTATTTGTAGCCGGATAGCAGTCCTGCAGCAGTGAAGCGATACAAACTTTGACATGCCCCATGCCTGAATTTCGAGAAACCTCAAATGGACAATGCAATAGAATGTGTAACGTTTAAGATATATGAATCTCTGCTGCTTTTCAGGTAGCAGTGTTGCTCTGCTGTAGATTGTATATGATGGCATGTGTCGTCCTCATTTATACATTTGTTTGGTCGAGCTTCTGTTTCAAACCGTGCATAACACCTGAGAAAAATTGACAAGTTGTGCTCTTGTATCAGTTGTTGTAACTATTGCGTGATTGCTCATTACTGACTTTTGCGAAAAATGCAAAAATTTCATGTAATTTATTCTTCGAACAATTGAAAAGCTCAACAGTTACAACTATGTAATATTAAGTATATGAGAGAAATATATTTATAAATAGCTGTTGTGAATGATGTTGTTTTGCAACTGAACCAAAGATCTCTGAATACATTTCTTTAGATGCTTCCATGCAAGAACATCAAGTGTTTCAGACTGGAGCATCACCAGCACGCACAAGAACTGTACAACAACTGCCCCTCTAAACTACAAAAAAAGGTCGCATACTAATTTTTTTCGCAAGTGTACATTCTTGATTACATGGTGCCAAAAAAAATCAAAGACTGAGCCAACCAGATACGATCTGAACTCAATTTCATCAGTTGCCATCTCGTAGGAGAGAGAGAGAGAGAGAGAGATCCTTCGCTGTGTACATAACAAGGAAGAATTGATATGACATGGGCGATTTTTTTTCTTTTTCTAACCCACCATGGTCCGGTGGCACATGAGATAAGACAGGGGAAAGAATATAGGGAACGGGAGAGAAGCCAGGGCAGGACAGAATTGAACAGGACTTCGAGGTTTATTGTGCAAAATGTACCGATAGCTCCCCTTGCAGAGCATCATGTCCCTCTCTTTTTAATCCAATGGCTCACTTTCGACCGGAACACCTGGTGCATGAGTCGGCCGGGTGCACAAGATACGTTCTCTGGCTACCTCGCCTTTTAGGGTACCGGTAGTGGGCCGGCCGAGCAGGACGTGGGTCTTCAGGCTGACATCACCCTTTCGTCCATCAATTTTTTTCTCTTTTTATATATGAAAAAAAATTAAATTTACATACGAAACTTAAAACTACTGATTTCAAAACATGTCAGCATAATGTAAAAAAATGTTAGCACAGTTCTTGATTTTTTTTATAATTTTCAAACAGAAGTTCATGAGAATGAAAAATGTTCAAGCGTTTCAAAAATTATATGCAACATTTTTTGCAAGCTTTGTAAACAATGTAAAAAATATGATTGCATAGTATAAAAAAGTGTTGTACCATTAAAAATGTATGTGGAAATATTCCCGCCTTTAAAACATATGCTTGTGACATTTTGAAAATTTTATATATGATGAAAAAAATGCTCAAGTAGGTTACAAATATATTTATTTGCACTAAAAATGTATGTGACATTTTAAAAGTATATTCACATGTTTCTAAATAAGGTCCATGAAATTTAAAAAAAATGTACAGTGTAAAATAAAATGTTCGTGTAGTTTAGAAAAATATTGGCATTAAAAATGTTCAATGTGTATTTGGGAAATGTACCGTATATTTGAGAAAGCGTTCAAATCAAGTGTTTTAAAAAACTTTACATCATGTGTTTGAATAATATCCAACTTGTATCTGAAAATTCTTTCCCGTGCGCTCTAAAAACGTATGATTATTTGGAAAATCTTACCGTGTATTCAACAAAGTGTTTAAAAAATATATGTCATGCATTTGCAACTTATCCAACGTGTATCAATAAATGGTTCGTGTGTGCTCTAAAGATGCACATCATGTACTGAGAAAAAGTAGGTATGTATTAAGAAAAATAAAAACCAATAATGAAACAAAAAGAAAAGCAAAGAACCAAAGAAAGCGAAGAAAAAAGATAAAAATACAAAAAGAAAAGCAAGGAACCAAAGTTTTGTGCAATTAAAGAAATGTACGTGCAAATACTCCCACGTTTAAAAAACATATTTGTGACATTTTGAGAATATTATTCACATGTTTCCCTAAAAAATGAACGTGGCATTTCAAAAATGTACTCACATGTTTCCCAAAAATGTCCATGAAATTTTAAGATAATATAGATTGTAAAATAAAATTTTCACGTAGTTTAAAAAATTATTATCATTAGAAATGTACAATGAATATT